>NW_019384452.1:50764-129485 GCF_000671375.1 Centruroides sculpturatus | reverse complement strand
TATATATATAATTATAATAAAGTTACAATAAATTAAGTTAATATATAATTATATATACAGTACCTAATTTATATATAATTATATGTACAGTACCTAATTTATATATAATACTGTACAGACGATAATAAACTCAATTTACCCGCCTAAACTCTCCTTAGCGTGGCGCTGGACGGCGGAAAGTAGTTTGGCTGCCCGATGACGTTTTACCGAATTATAGGAGTTTTTTTACCATGTTTGTACAGATACCGTCGCAATTTTTTCGCCGTCATATAGGAATCCAAACTATAGGAACTCGTGTTATGGGGGGTCGACTGTATATTTATATACAATATAGTAAAATCAAAAATTTTTTATATATATGTTTTATAATTATGGTCTTTCTTTTTAAAAAATGTGATGTAGTTGTAAAAGAACTTGTAACCCGAAATGCCTGAAGTGAGACATAACTGTCCGAAATGAAAATTTAATAAAAGTACAAATTTTCCAAAAGATGTGATAAGTTTTTAGACTAGAAACTGACATAATGACAACCATTAAATTTCAAAAGAAGGACAAGAAGCAAATTTTTATCAATATGGTGTTTGGTTTTTTTTTTTATTTTTGCCCTATGGGCACTAAAGTCCAGTGCAAACATGTTGAAATGGTTGATAAAAAATATCAACAGAAACCTAAGCTAAAAATAGTCATTCTGTTGCCTGTCACATCGAATGTACTCACATACAAAAAAACTGGAATATGGAATGTCATCTGTCAGATAAAAATAGTGCTGGAGAATGTTACTGTATTGAATCAATTGAAGTTTTTTTCTTTATTTTCAATTATATCACTTGTAAAAAAAATGAATTTGAGTTAGAAAAATTTTTCAAAATATGTCAAGACATTATGGATATCAAATACTTTAGTATTTGAATTAAGATTATACAATCACAAGTTCTTTTTTGCTATAAGTAGTTTAATTTGATCAATTAATTAATATTTAATGGTTACACACAATTAATTTGGCTGATGGTTGGTTGATTATTAATACATTGGGATGTTTACATATATATATACCATGCTGGGTAAAGCATTAGCCATCTGAGTGCCATGTTGAATAGGCCAGTTGCATTTAATTAATATTCAATTCAAATAATAAACAGAACAAACTATACTTTTTAGATAAGCTGACCACCATAGTTTAAATATCTATCATTCTACGATTATGACATCATTACTAAACAATCTTACTATTGGTCTAATTTTTACTGTTTTGCTTTCTGTGACAACAAAAGTTGAAAATTTTCATCTTTGTATTTTGTCAGCTTCAACAGTAAAAGTGACATCATCACACATTTTTGCCAACAGTTTCCATTGCCTATTTCCACATATGAATACTAGGCCTAACAGAGCCTTTTTTTTTCATATCCATTGTTGGTTCAGCCAGGTTTACAATAGGATGACTAGTGGCGAGGGACCTTACATATCTGAGACAAACTTTCCAGATAAATAAATTTATTTTTGAGTTTCAAATCTATAACTTTTACTTTCCTGACTGTTATGTATACATAACAAGGGAAAGTAATGGAATTGTGTCAAATTGGACCCTCCAAGTTTTTTGCAAATCTCCATGTAAAAAAAATGGCAAAAAAGTTCTTTGGGTGTGTGTATTGGCATTTACATGGAGATTTGTAAATCTCCATGTAAATGCCAGCAAAACAAAAAATACTTGTTTTGCTTAATATCTCTGGATGGAGTAAAGATAAAGAAACAAAATTATTATGGTAGCTTGTACATAAACAAACTACCAAAATAATTTTGTTTCTTTATCTTTACCCCATCCAGAGATATTAAGCAAAATAGATGCCAATACACATGTGCGCGCACACACATACCCAAAGAATTTTTTTGTTATTTTTTTTTACTCGTTTTGGTTCAGGTCTCAAAACATGGGGCATATAAGGGGCATTGATGTTATTAAATTTTGGTTTTGAAAGGTTGAAGGGATAAAGAGATAGAGGGTGGTCACGTGTCATATCTTGTAAGGGGTCAGACTTAATGAAGATTTTACTTGTTGCTAGCATTTACAGTGTTTTATTAAACTCATCTTTACCCTTAAAATTAAGTATTTTGCTATTTTATAATAATTAAAAATATATAAAGTTTTTATAACAAAATCTCATAAGAGATGATGCAACATACAATTTTAGTTAATTAGTTTGATTAATAATACAAATGTTATTTTTAAAATAAAATTTCATAAAAGCCAGGAAAGTTATGCAAATTATTGCTAGACTAGACTTAAAAATATATTAAAAATGTAACTCTTTTCAAAAAAGAAAAGAGTTACATTTTTAATATATTTTTAAGTGTAAATCTAATTAAACAAGTTGCATGTGTCATATATAGGGCAGAAAATATTAGACATATTTGGTCCAAAAATTCTTAATTAAATACAATAATAATTGTTCAGTTTTTTACAATGTTTTCAGTAAAATTTAAAATATATAAATGTATTAAAGCTACAAAATGTCTTCATTTTCAATCATTCACAACACCAGCGACAGTCCAAAACAATTTTTACTTACAGAGATAATCTTTTATTTGAGGCTACATCTCTAAAAAAATTACAAAATGGATAAAAATGTATTTACAGAATCATCAGAGGATGTTTTTATCCATTTTGTATTTTTTTACAGTGGTGTAGCCTCAAATAAAAGATTATCTCTGTAAGTAAAAATTGTTTTGGAGTGTCATTTGTGTTGTGAATGACTGAAAATGAAGACATTTATAATTTCAATATATTTATATATTTTATATTTTAACATAAATACTGTTGGCAAAACTTCTAATTTTACTCAAATGTTTTCAGTGCAAGTTTCAAAATATGCTTTTTTTTTTAAATTTAAAGAATTGCAATGCTTTGTGACAGAGAATTTAAAATAACTAGGGATTATATAGATAAGAGTAAACTGAATATGTTAAGCAATGTAGTTAAATTATTGAAATTTAATAGATTTTGCTTTTTGAAAATGATCTTATACTATTTTATAGTAAAATTTCTGTTATATGTGCTCTAAAATCAATTTCTTATTTTACATAATGGTATCATACCATCATAGTAATTGAAAAATTTCATTTTTGAGCTTCATTAAAATCTTGCTTTTATAAGATTTTAAATATCAGTAATTTGTTGAATGTTTTCATTTATTATCTGATAAGCTTATTTGTATATTTTTTTCCTATTAATTCTTATGATGATTTTATGAATTTTTCAGTGGATATCAGAACGAAAAAGAAGAATACTTCAAAAGAAAAATGTTGGTAAGAAATAGTTAATTAAAAGTAACTCTGATAATTAGTAAAAAATTTTTTGTGGTTAATGATAATTATTTTGAGTTGGACATGTTTCATCAATATTTTATTTTAAGTACTAAAAATCAATAAATTTATATTACAGAAGCTAAATATAAATTATTGGTAAACATTATAAAATGTTGACTTTCAGGTAACCATCTGTTAAAATTGTCATGAATGCATAGTTTAAATTATCATTTGATCCATCAAAAACAATGTAAAGATCGAATATATCATTTTGAAATATTGTTCAATGCCAAAATGTTCAAATTTAGTTGGAACAGTGACTTATGTACATTAAGAAGCTGAGACTGTCCTAAAAGAGGATGAAAACGTTCATAAAAATTTAAATAGTTGGCTATCTGAAAGTAAGTGTTTTATAAAGATAACATGAAGCCAGAATACATGAGGTAATATTGGTAAACATTTTCAAAGTTTCTTTGTTTTTCATTTTATTTCTTTCTAATTAGTTCCATTTATGTATGTATGTCTCTTTAATCTGACATTAAGTTCGATAGACTATCATTACAGCTTTCAGGTTAGACACTTCTTTTATTGTTTCCACATATGCATAGTTCCATTTAGAAATAAACAAAATAATGATCTTAAGAAGAAGGTAAGAAACTTTGAAAACAATAATTATTATTTTATATCTAATTCTTATAATGTAAATATGTGGATTTTATTTGATATAAGTACACTGAATAACAGATTGATATTAATACATAGTAATTAAAGTATAAAACAATATAAAATTACATAACAAGTATGGATCATGTAACAACAAAATGCATATATGACAAATGTCTCATAAGATTACAAAAGAGTTGAAGAATTTGTAGCTGCCTGCAACTTTCTAGTTTAGATATGTTTAGGTACATGAATATTTATCATTGTTACATGTAGCCTACATGAATAGAAGACCATACCATATAGGTTTGTGTATGTATGTACAGTACATTGTAAGATGTGTTCTTAACAATGTACAGTAGTTCTCAGAATGTATTGTTAAACAGCTAATGCATATAAATGTAAATATATTTTGATTAATGTCCATAATATGTAAACAGTCAAAAATAAGAAATAAAAAATTATATATATGTATAAACAGTCAAAAATAACTATATATATATTTTTGACAGAGTGGTCCGTTTATAATGTCAGTTATATCTATACTGTATATCGGATTGTTTGGATTATCAGCATTAAGCATTACATTATATATTAATATAAAGAAAGGAAAAGACAGAAATATATGTCTTAAATATTTTTTTAAAATGTATACATAAAGTAGAGCTTATATTAGACTATGTAATAGATATTAAGTAATAAGTCTGTATCAGAATATGCTTTGTTTGAAGTTAAAATTTAATTTGTTTTTGCTTGTAAGTGCTATATTGCAATTACTAGAAATGATTTTCATAGTTTACATTAAATACTGGAAATCTTATAAAAATATAACAAATTTAATATGAGTTTTTTCAATAAATTTTTATATTTTATTTAATATGATGTGCTGCATATTTTATGTATTCAATTAATTTGTTACAATAAAATACAGTTTAAAATTGTATAAAATAAATTATTAACTTGGCAAAAGTAGTAAAAGGAAAATTTAAACAAAATTGGTTTGGATTAAGTAGAGTTTGGAATAATGCAGATTCAGATTAGCAATATTTATATTTAATATTTATATAATACTATACTATATTTATATGAGGATGGCTTAAGGTCTATCTGGACTTTTAAATAAATAAAAAAAAATATTCAATAGAGGGACCTGAAACTTCTATACTTTTACAGGATATATCCTGTAAAAGCACATTTGCACATTTTAAATATTTTGGTCATTTCTGAAATTAATGATGTAGAAAATATTGTTCTTTTTGTAAAACTGTTGTAGGGTAATCTTGATCTGTTTGTCCGTGTGGAATTTTGATTTTCTTGATTTATTTTCATTATTTATGAAAAAAATGAAAATCAGAAGACAGGTCTGAGCTGTACAAAGAGGTATTTTACAATGTTATTTTCCCTATATCACAATAGATCAGGGCTTCTTAAACTATGGGTCGTGACCCCATTTGGGGTCACTTAGCAAAATCTTGGGGTCGCGAGATTTTAATGCAAAATATTGAAATTAATTTGTGAGAGTTTGAAAATGAGTTTGAAAGTGAGGCATGCTTTGTGTCATAGGTTTCGTGAGTTGCAGTTTGTGTCACTTCTGGTGCAGCGAGACAATGATTCAGCAACCCTGATTGTAGTGTGAACTAGTATAGTGTTGTCGCTTTTCAGTGTATTTAGTTGTCTATGTTCCATTGTAACACAAGAGTGAACTGTGGTAGCACATCATTATTGTTTTTGCAAATTTGTATATATCTTTATTTTATATTTTTGGGTCGCAAAAAAAATCACAATCATAAATAGGGTCATGAATACAAAAAGTTTAAGAAGCCCTGCCATAGATCAAATTGGACATAATTGATGGATGTTATCATGAAGAAGAATTTTAGTCTTTACAACTTTCTACTCACATTTTTTCATAATTTTTCCTGCCACTGCTGCTTTAAAATTTTTAGGCAATTGAGATTCTTATTTCATTCAAATTTTTTTTGTCTTTTGGAATGAAGTAATGTACAGTATCTATTTTTCATCATGGATAGTTTAGATGTAGCCTTTGAGCACACACAGAACATAAAATTTGTTTTTTGTACAAATGCCAATATTTTCATGAATCCTCTTGTATTCATTTTTTAAAAAATGAAGTGTTTATGGGAGATTTTTTCCTATGCTTAGACTAACAAGAGATGAAACATCATCCACAATAGTTTTCTGCCTCCAAAATTATTTCTTCAGCACAGTGAATGCTTATTTCTCAGAGAGCCATATGATGTGCCAAAATGATTATGCTGAGCTGTTTGCACCAAAATTTACACTTAGATATACAGGCAGTTCAACACTTTTGGTCATCAAAAAATATGATATTCTAATTCAATTGTCTATGGTAGTGGTTCTTAGGTCTATGGTTCTGGCAGTATACTTCTTGGACATAAATACAAACTTCTATAGACTATTGAAGCTTCTACATTTACATCTTTGATCATCATTGAGAACAATAACAATCTGGTGTGCTCATATAGAAATGCCTTAAGTGAAAAAAATTAATTTCCATAATTTATTGTCTCACATAATCAAGTACAACAATATTATATAGACAAAACGGTTACATGTACAGTACAGTACAATACTTAAATGGGAATGAGGTACTTGATGTGATGAACAATTTTTCGATATTAGGTTTGATTTGATACAATTTCAATTGTAAGCCAGGTTCAACTTTAAGTTTATGTCTGTATTTGGTCTTAAAAGCAGTCAATAAGAAAAATCAGACTTACAAAGGTAGGAAGTTACAAAATGCATCATAACATTCATAGCAAGCCTAACCAATTCAAGATCTTCTTTCATCAACTCATCCCAAAATTGAAACAGATTTGTCTTGATAAAATGACTTTTTAGTTTACTGTCTGATGAAATATCAAGCAGCTGTTCCTGCTGACAGTCCTGGAACAGGCATATCTGAATGAAATGGATTCTATACTCATATTTGCCTGAGGCTCAGTTTGGCATTCAGTTCTAGTTGGAATCTTTCAATCATAGATGCTAGATAGATATTAGAAACTGAACTGACTGCCAAGTGTCTTGAAGTACTCCAGCTCATGCATTCTGTCTCAGATGTATTGACAATATGTTTGGGCTTTTTTAATGAGCTCTAAAGATCACAAGCTTGTAATTGAGTGGGCCATTAGAGACCCAGAATGTGAACAGTGTATTATGAAAGGGCTTCCTGTACATGTTAGTAGTAATAACACTTCCTTTCAGTCTGATTGTGACTTTCAAAAAAATGTGTGCTAATGTCGTTTTCTTGCTCTAGCTTATGAAAGTCCATATGGATTACAGTTGATTTTAATAAATTTCTGAACTTTGGAATGTCTTCTCCATATGTTACATGGTTGATATTCTCAGCACACAGTATATGGAGTCACTTAGATGATGAACAGTTAAGTATGGGCATATCATTAAAGAAGATCCAAGTTTTGAATCCAATCCTTACCTTTATAATTTGTTTTTGATTTGGAATGTCACAACATGATGTGCAGCAATATTGGCCATTATGGTGGAGACATGGAGAATGCTTCATGTCCCCACCATATTTGATGTGCACCATACTGGCCAATATTGCTGCACATCAATTCTAATTATCAGGCTGTAAAAGTGAAATTTAGACACTGAAAAAAACTATATTGACAACTCAACAATGATTAAGTTCAGCTGGTAGGTAATCACAATCAATATCAATCACATTCGCCATCTTTGCTGCAAACTTTCAATCCTGTGAGTATAAGATGATGGGTTTTTCTTTGAAGAAATTCTCAAGCATCACATATTGTCATTAAACTGTATGTTGGCAAAAAGCACCATAGGGCATGAAATAGATGTTAGTCAGTCAGTGGCAAAGTCTGGGCTATAAGGTGTATGACACAGAATCCCCAGTCCAGATTGGCCACTTCTCTAAGGTCATCTTTGCTCTATGTGCTAGCATACTGTCAATTTTTGTATGTAGTTCTCTGATTTTAGTGTTCAAACAATTCAGTGGTTCACAGTAGTTCTTTCATGAAAGTGATGTTAGTTGGAAGCAGCTCCATCACAAACTAAACAATTGCCATATTAAATTGGGCTATTTTACCATTACTATTAATTACTTTCTTATCTAAAAATTTCTAATTTTACCATTACAAGAAATTATTTTGTAATTCAAAGTAATTTCTTGTAGATTCTAAGAGGTAGGTGTTATTAACCACCTCATATAAAATTTAATAATTATAATTAAATTAATATTTATTAAGTAATTTAGAATATTCTGGAAGAAAAGGTCAACAAAGATCTACAAAGAGTCGTCCTCTTTGCAGATCTCTTTAAATGCCAATTAGTTGATCATATTAAGAATAGTTTATACTATGCATTGCAGATCTGCAAGTAAACTGATGTAGCTGGATTGGTGCACATTCCAGTTTATGTTAGTTACAGTGCATATCAAATAATTCAATTCAGGAAAATCTCTTTTGTCAACTGTTAGAAAGTATATCAAGAGGAAAAGACATTTTATTTCTTGTTGATAATTTTATGTAAAACATTAACATTGAGTAGACCAAATGTGTAGCATTTACAGAGATAAAACAAACTTATGACAGGAAGACATAGCAGACTGTCAGCCATATTCAAAAGGTAGCCCCCAAATTGGATACATTGTATTATTCACTGAGAAGCATTGGCCACAAAGAAAATATCTGCAAACTTGCAAACTGTCCTCAGTGAAGTAGTCAACTTTGTAAAGGCTAGGTCCATAATGCAAGAATATTTACTTCTATCTGTTACGAAATGGATAGCAAGAATATAATGCTGCTGTTGCATACAGAAGTTCATTGGGTCTCATAATGTAAAGTATTGACATGTATATTGAAGTTACAAGATGAACTTAAGTTTTTCTTTTCAGAGCATCCTTTTGAGTTGGGCAATTGTCTCCTAGGATCTAAAGGGTTGCATATTTGGCAGATATGTTTTTCCTCACTTTAATGCATTAAATTTAGACTTTCAGAGTAGTTCTGTCACAATATTCAATTCACTTGACAAAACTAAAGCTATGATAAAGAAGTCAAATATACAAAGCAAGTGAAATTTGAGTGCTTTCCAACATTGTACAGCTTTCTATCCAACACAGACACAGCTATTGACTCAAATACGAAGAATAATGTAATACATCACTTGAGAATTCTCACCCAGAAATTGCATGAAATCCATTTTATCATGAGTATAAGGGAAATACTCATGCAATAAAATGGATTCCATACCATGAGGTAGATCACACTCATGAATATGCTTCACTCCTATGTAACATCTTTAAAGAGATTGGAATAAAATACTAGTGTAGGGTTATCCTTAAAAGAAATCTCATCATCTACAGAATTGTACACAGTCACAAGGAATCTGTTGATTAATTGCATGTTTCCAGAGTATATAAAATACCAGTTAATTAAACATCACAGAATTATACATAAGATACACTACATTGGTGCCACCATGAGATCACTGAAAATAAGATAAAGAGAGCATCAGGATGGCATCCAGAAGTCCAATCAGATATGGCATAAGCCACTAAGGAACACTCCTATCTGATCCTAATACCCCGTTCGCACCGAGCATTTCGATCTAGATTGTGACTAAGGTCGGAGACAGTTCGGTGGTGCGAACGCTCTCGACCGTTTCAATCTCGACTGAAACGAGGTTCAATAGCAATCGACTGGAGAGAGTTCTTCAAGCTAGATCCAGTCATAAGAGAGATCCCACAATCCCACGCGCGCGAGAAAACACAAGATGGCTGGGGAACACGTGTTGGGCTATTGACAGAGAAATAAAAAAGACATCTGGAGAGATGATGACATCTGTCTATTATTACATGTATGGCGAGAAAAAGTATTTATTTCTAACCAAAACTTCCATTTTGTTTGTTGTTGTTCGTGACTTACCACATAGTTATGTCAGTTTTATCATCGCATGTAATAGCCGGGTTCTTCTCGAGCGGATTGCCTGTATGAACAGCATGACGTTCGACTGGCGACTGTCACAATCCAGATTGTAGGTAAATCGAGATCGAAGTGAGTCATGGATTGTGTGCGAACGTAATATAAGTCTATTTTTATTAACTGGAGCCAGACCAGAGTGATCCATAAATTGTGGAGTAGACATCACATGCAATATGCAGGGGCATTACACATGTATAAAACTGTATCCCTAGGCCAAGTCATTAACTATAAAGACATTAACATCTTGTTGGCAGCATGGAGAGTTTTTTTTTTGAAATATATGCAAAGTGATGCTATGTGAAAATAGTATGTACCAGCAGTTGCCTACCTTTCTGACTTCATGGACCACTATCATGAATTTTTTTAAATGTTACAAACATGTATAGATTAATGATCATAAAAGTTCCATTTTACTTTATTAATATGAAATTCACTTGTTTAATTATAACAAGTAAGTGTGAAATATGTTGCTACATGCTTGAAATAAGTTTATAGGTTCTTGGCTCTTTTCCACAAAGGACGACAATCACACTCACAATGTTATTTATTGATAACAGTCATTTCATGTTTAGTTTTAGATTTGAATAAAAGCCCCCCAATGTGTGGAAAAAAGGAACCAAGCATTTTGCATTTATTTTGTAATACTTTGCTTAACCTTGAGTTGATCAATGTCCAAATTTCTCCACAGACCAAAATTTTCTTGTGGACATACTTGTTTGAGGTTAAGTTGTGAGTTACATTTACAGTCTCTGTGTATATTACACTAAATAATAGTCAGAAAACGTCCAAAAATATTATATATATGTAAGTAGAATGTACCAAGTTTATAAAAAGAAATTAGTGTAATTTATGGGAATTGCAGTAAGAATCTAGAAGAGCTGCATGCATGTTGTGAGCCACAGTTGGCCAACATTAGTCTATAGTTGGAGTATCTAACCTTTTGGCTTCCTTGGGCCACATTTAAAGAAAAAAATTGTCTTAGGCCACATGTAGACTATAAAACTACATGTGAACATGAGTAGATTTGCCAATCTAAGCCAAAACAAACAAAGAAATAATTTATGTAGCCAAACATGTATCCAAGTTAAATTTTTGTAGCCCAAAAAGTAGCTGATGCACCAAGTGATGTTTTGTGTGCCAAACTAAAAAAGTGATAGTTCATTTTGGAGCAAAGTAGCCAAATCTTTTCATTTGCAGTATAGTACATAATATGCAAATAATTTATGGTGACAGCCATCTTAACTTCTATCTTCAGCACTTGTGAACCTTGCTGCATTAGCACTACAGCGACTAACTTAAAGTGGAAATAGCTTAACTGTCTTTTAACGAAGTGGCTTTACTAGGAAATGTGCCAAATGTATATTTTAAAAATTTTTAGCACTAGAATTTGTATTTGAACTTCATTATAAGAAATGTTTTTCTGTTTTTTTAAATTATTTTACATCACATATTGGATATATACAAGTTATTTTGATGATATCTAATAGTTTGATCAATTACAGATATCCGTAGACGTATTGAACTTATTCAAGATTTTGAAATGCCCGGAATTAGTAATTGTGTGAAAGTGTCAAAAGATGGCCAATATGTTTTGGTTACCGGTAAGTGAAATATTAATAATTTTTTAAAATGTTAAAAGAAAGTGGTAGAAATAATGAATGATAAAGAAATGAGGTACAATACTGTAAATGAGCTTGTAAAATTTACAAAAAATTTATTCTTTTAATTATTATAATTTTTACATTCATTTTCCTGAAAGTAGTTTAATTTTCGATTTCCATGACTCAAACAGCAACAGAAATTCTTGTAAGAAAGTTAGTACTTAAGTCAATGGACTAATAGGAGGAGATAGTTTACAGAATTGCCAATTCAGGTCTAAATAGTAATGATAAATACAAAAATAATAAGAACAAGATTAATAAATCAGCACAGTGGAACCTGGTTAACTCTAATTGGTTGGAGATCCAGAATTTGAATTTAAAAGTTTTGAGTTATGGAGGTTTGGCTAAAAATTGAGATTTTGTGCATTGGTTTATTGGTGACCCATAATAAACTATCCATTTAATATTTCTGTGGGTCTTATTATGTAGAACTGTTGTGTCATTGTAAACCTCTTGATGTCCAGAAGCTTGAAAACACTTAACTTAATGGTTGCTATTGAGAAATGCTCATCATCCCTGAGTGTTTAGTAAAAATTTTTTTAAATTGTGATATTTTGCACCAAGTATTGATCTTTATTTTTATCAAACATACCACTCTTTATTATATTGTTATATTTTTAAAAGTTTTCTGTAAAGGTAAAAATTTTTATGTAGAATCAGCTTATAGTCATTTTTTAAATTACTTTATCAAAAAGCCATTTATTTATTATGTCAGCTAGTCAATGAAATCCTTTTGCAATCAAATAAAAAAGAAGTTAAAAAAAAAAGTAGATTTGAATGGCAGTTACAGTTTATTCAATAGATGAATGCTAATGTCAGGTCCCAAAAACGAAACTAGAAAAATTGTCCATTGTTAAAAATTGATCAAAGATTGAATTAGTTGTTCTAGTCATATGAAACTGTGACGAGAGAAAAAAAAAAACGCTATTGATGTAAACAGAACGCAATAATTATAAATGATTAATAATTGTAAACGAACAACCTCCAGTAGAGATGGACCTTTGACAAGTCGCTCATATGCAAATAATTAGAACATAGAAATTTTGAAAAGGGGGAAAAGTTAATGACGAAAAGGGACATTACGTTGGGTTGTTAAATTTCAAAAACGTCACAGACTAGACAACAATGGTGGAAAATATGAGTGCAAATTTCAAAGTTCCATCAACATTTTGCATCCACAGTAACGGATGGTGTCAAGTAGATTCTTTGAAGCTGATCTTTCTGGTGACTTGAACAGGAATCGTCTTTCACTTAGAGACAGACAAGAGACCAATCAGAAAAAAGGGACGTGGAGCCAATCAGAAGAAAACAAAAAAAAGAATGGAGATTGATATAATCCCCAATCTTCAAGGACAGACTTACTTTCCGAAAACTGTGTACCTGCACATGGTTAGTCAACGCGCAAAAGCAGTTTTCCATCTGTTGTGCCCAACTGCTAACCTGTGACTACAGACTGAGACTGCCGACACCGACTGACGAATCTTCACATCTGCCGTTGCCCCGGGGCTTTCCTTTGAGCTACATTAGAAATACCATTGACAATTCGAACCTCCAATTGCATAAAGAACATTTTTGTGTCATAGTGTAAGTTATTTTATGTTTGAAATAAACGGGTTTTTGTGAGATTCTTGTCATCCGTGTCTCCTCCGCCACACCCACACACGAACAACCCTAAGATCATCCTGATGCGGGATCAACGATTCCCCCTGGAAGTTGGCGAACTTACATTAATTATTGTATTTAAATTAAAATTTCAAGGAGGCTATGAAAATACTGTATTGCAACTCTATTTGAGTTAAACAGTTCAACAAATTTGAGATAACCAGTTTAATTAAATATGTAATTCTCTATACTAGATGATACGGGAAAGAAAATGACTTCAAATAAACATGACTTTGAGTTATCTTGATTTGAATTCTCCAGATTCCACTGTACATAAAAGACAAAATTATTGTGTATACATGATTTAAAATGTAAAAGTTAATGTAAAATGCTGTTATTTTTTTTGAATGATAGTGAAATGAAAGCATGATGTCATGGTCAGACTTGGATTCAGAATAATTAATTAATTTTGAGCTACTCACCAAAAACCTTATTTTCACATCAGGTGTTTAATTTTTCAATTGGATTTGGATAAATGTTTTTAACCTTATTATAAGTCTGCTTTAGGTCTCAAACTTTTTGGTCTATTTTAGAATTTGATGGAGAACAATAATATAAAATTTCAAATTTTGGAATGAATGACTGTCATTCATTCCAAAATTTTATCTTTTCTATGATCGACTTTTTCAGTTTGAATACAATCCTCCTGCTCATAGTCATTTAAAGTTTTAAGTTGCATTTTAAATACAATTTACATTTCAGAAATTACTAATATTATTAATTTATTTTAGGAATTTACAAGCCAAGGATTCGTTGTTATGACGTAAATCAGTTATCTATGAAATTTGAACGATGTATGGATTCGGAAGTTGTAAAATTTGAAATTTTATCAGATGATTATTCAAAAGTAAGAATTCTTATTTTAAGTTTATTTTTTACAAATAAAAAATGATACTTTATATCAGAGCTTCCTAAAGTAGGGGTCACAATTCTCCGGGGAGCTGTGGGGTAGCCTCAGGGCATGAAACAAAAGTAACATTTTAATTAAATAAAATTAGATGTAATGTGAAAATATTATTTCATGATATGAAAAAAAAATTTGAAAATGAAAAATACTATGCAGAGGAGAACTTTAAACAAATTTACTCAATGGGGGTCGTGGGGCTGTTCATGTGGCTGCAAGTTATAACTATTGTTTTTAGGATGGTTCTCTGAAGATGGCTTGAGAAAGTTCAAGAATAACTGCTATATCTATTTTTAAGGCATATTAAGTAGAAAACTTATTGACAAATAACATACCTTACAGATTTCCATTTAGTTTCAACAATAGGATGAAGAAAAATGATAGAAATGATTATTTGTTTATGATAAATGTAGCTTTAATTACATTTCAAACTATTCTAGGTTGTTTTCCTTCAAGATGATCGTTACATTGAATTTCACGTTGCTTACGGACGTTATTACAGAATCAGAATTCCTAAATTTGGAAGAGATATTGCTTATCATTCACCATCTTGTGACTTATATTGTGTGGGATCAGGGTAAGATTTATATATTTTTGTTTTATGAAAAATTGATTTACAGTGTAAATCTTTAAAATAAATCATTGTTTAATAAATTTTCAGTTCAGAAATATATAGGTTGAATCTTGAACAGGGACAGTTTTTGAATTCATTGCAGTCAGATTCTAGGTAATTTGAATGAATATAAATTTTTAAAATATTTTACTATATAATTTTAACTGTGAAATGTATTATTAATTTAATATTGAAAGTTTTATTGTGATTAAAACATTAAAATAAATGAACTTAAAGGAAATGCATTTTTACTTCACAGTGCCATTTCTGTATTTTTCTGTATACAGAAATTGTTTTTGAAAATATTTTAAGTGACAAATAAAGTTCAAATTTTAATTAAACATAACACTACAAGCATCGAGTTTAACTAAAATTTAACATATACAGTAAAATTCAAATGAGAACAAGATAAATAGATATGAGAATATACTAAATTCTGCATCAATCCACATTTTACAATTTCTCTTGACAACTGAAAAGTTTTTGTCATCAATTTTAAGCTTATTTTGATTTCAAATTTTTTAAAATATAAAATTCTCCATAAGTTAAAATTCTAAAAGAAGTACAGTGCTTCTAAGCAAGACTAAGCACAAGAGACTAATTGAATGGCCACTCAGGTACCCAAACTTCAGGCTTTTAAATTTTTTCTGGGATTGTTTGAAATCTATTGTTTGCAACTTATACCCATGTATCATTGATTATCTTAAAGAACAATCTACACTGTTTATCAATATATCATATCTGGTGCACTAAAAGTTTTCTTACTCAATCTTTCAATTTTTTTATTATTAAAACATGACCTGTGCACAATATCTATTGCGCATGCATTGTATCTGTTGTGTTCCTTTCATTCAGCATCGCATTTACTCCTCTCTGAATGAAAGGAACATGACAGATACAATGCATGCGCAATAGATGTTGCGCAATCGAAACATCGTTTGAATTTTTCTTTTTAAAAAATTGCGTGATGATGCTCGAGAATAAGGAATACAACCATTTTACCTGAAGAAGGACACAGAAGGTGTTTGGAAAACGTTTGTTTTTACAAAATTATTTATTTTTGTATTTCTACACACCGGTTAGAGGCACGAGTAAGTATGTTTTTATTTATTATACACCCTGGTGTGCACAAAGTTATAAAAAAATCCAATCCATGTATTATGAAACCTTCAAACAAGTTCATACAGTGCAGACTTACTTGGAGATATATTACTGGAAAATTTTTTCTTTGAATTCTTTACACACTGTTAGTAAAATTTTATGTCAAAATAAACCTTCCTAAAGTGTAACTATTTGCTTCAGGCTGCTCTTTGCTACCATATTCAATATGTTCGTGTTTTTCACTTTCCAATTGATGATATATGGTTTTCCACCTAAATGGATTTGTTCCAAACACTTTCAAGATCATCACAAATATAAATCAGTATTGCCTTCTTTTGTCACTTTTTAACATGTCAGGAAATAATTTTCAAAACTTCAATAAGTACACCTTGTAAATGATATTTTCAAACATATTCAATGAAATTTGCAGCATGTTATTATCCTATACATATAATAGGAAGAATATGAATTTGAACATTAGCTACCATAATGATTTTGCCAGTTATAAAAACTAGGAAATATAATATCTTCATTTTATCATTTTTATGGATAACATTATAATATTATGACAGCATAATGTACAAACATTAACCATAGTTCAATATTCACCAGTAGTCAAAGGTTATTAACAAACCAGTTATGTAATTATGTCTAAATAGTTGCAAAAAAGGCAGTTTAATCACCCATCTTTAGGCCAATATATCTAATTTCATTATTAATAATAATATACCCAGCTTTAAATCTTTAGATATTGTAATGATTTTCCATATGTTGGAAATGATACTGTTAACTGATAATGAGCACAAAACAATTTTGAGAAAAATAATTATTCTTTTAAATCATAAAATGTTATAAAAACAAAATAAAATGCTTTATTTTCAACTTAAGACAAGTATGTTGTTGGTCAAATGGCTGAAGTGTAAATGTGTCATCAGTCTATTGCTCTGAGGGACCCAGAATCAGATCTAAGCAGGCAACTCCAGGAACTTTTTATAAGTGGTCTGTCTTGGATACATTGAATTCAATTCCTCACAATCTTGCCTGATCAAAACCATAATGGGTCTAAATAAAAAAATTTTTAGTGCTCATAGGACAAAGTGTTTACAAAGAAGTTCAATATATCATATAGATTGTATGAAGCAAAAAGAAAAAAAAAGAATAAAAGCACTTGAAAACTTTCAGAAATACAATTAAATTGTACTCTTGAAAGTTTTCCAGTGTTTTTATTCTTTTTTGCTTTATAGTGTGATGAACAGAGTTGAATATATTTGTCTCAATATATAACATATAAGGATACATATTGTTTTCAATTAGTCTACATTTGTTTTAATTAATATTTCTTTATTTTACATTAGTTCCATAAATGTTTGTGAAGTGAATCCAGTACATCATCTAGTTGTGTGTGGCACAAAAGAGGTGAGAATTTTAATTATTAAAATTTTAAAAAATTTATAGTTTATTAGAATATATTTTATTTCATCTGGTTGGTTTAATTGTTGCATAATAGATTATAACACTGATTTGATAATGATTGAATTTACAAAAAAACTAACTGCAATGTGTTTTAAGAACAGATTTTAAGTTTTGTAAATGATCTCAGTATACACTTTTTATTTATTTTAAAACTATAAATTATCTGTATTTACTTTTCTATCAAAGACTTTGAGGGACTCAAATAACCAGAATCTGTAATTTAAATCATGTTTTTATGTCTTATGAACTGTTAAGTCTGGCACAAACTAGTAAATGCAGTTGCTTTTGTGTGATGTCAGATGAGATTTGTGTAGTCACATTACTGTTTTCCTTTGTGCTCTTGTAATGTCATGATTTGTGATATTACTGTAAAGAACCAATGAATATCTACTTTGCCCTTCTATGAACATGAAAGAGTTTGTTTACAACATGAAAATCAGCAACCACACTGTGTTGCTTATAGCTTTGTGCTACAATGTCTTGTGTATTTTTTTTATTGGCAAGGAATTAATTAATAAATAATATATAAAATATCTTTAGTGATGTATATATTTTATAGCTTAAATAATTTAATGAAATAATTATGATCCTCTTATATACCAGTCAAATACTAGTGGCAACATTATTTCACTGTGCATGAGTGTCTGTTGATCATCACATGAAAAAATCCAACATTTTGGATCCAAGAGTCATTGAAGGAACTGTCTACTTTCCACTGAAGGGTATGATGTAACATGACAATGAATTGATGATCATGAGGTCAATGGTCAAACCTATGATGATTACAAATTTAGTTCAATGTTATATCAAACAGTTTGCTGCTATATTGACTAAGTTTACACTTAATCTCAGTAGCTAGCTTAATAATTGTAATTATACATATGAGCAACAAACTAGCTAGATTCACTATACATTTAGTAGACTCACAATTATTATAATAGTAATTAGACTGTTAAATTAATTTGATTAAAGAGGTGCATATCTTTTTGGATTATGTAATTATTTCTACAAAATATAGTCTCTTTTCTAAATGGTATCAATCAAATCTACAGCAACACAAACATATGCTTTATCTTTTCATGTTAATATCTATTTTATATTATAACAATTTAAAGATTTCAATAATGATATCAGAAATCTATATCTTATTATGAATCTATAAAAATTATTATATTTTTTAAAGCTTTATTAATTGTAAATTAATTTTTTATTAGTCATTATAATGTAAATAAAGTATTTCTCAGTTAAAAATTAATCATAAAACCAATATTTTTATATTAAGTTGTTGATCATTTAAAGAACTAATCAAAATTTTTTTCATGTTTAAATTTTGACTTTTTATTTCAGAAAAACCTATGGGCTCAGCCATCTGGCTAGTGTACACATCTGAAAAAAAAAAGTCACTCTAAGGCAGTGTTTTTCAACCTTTTTTATCTCTTGGCACACTTGACCTTATAGTTAAATTTTCACAGCATGCTTAAATTATTTGTCTATATTTTTATTATCCAGTAGAATATATATATAGCTTAAAATTATCAAGCTTGAGAATAATACATATTTCAAGATTGAGTTTTTGCCATTTTAAAAACGGTTAAGAAACATTGCTATAGTTTATAACAAAAATATGTATCCACAAACCTTATAGTCAGTCCAGCAGTATGAAATCCAGATACTCGGAACATGTTTGGCTTACAAAGGTCTTCCTCTGGAACAATAGAATTCTAGAATAGAATGTTTAATGATCCATGGAATACACACTTAAAAATTGAATGCATCAAATACAAAATTTAAAACTGATTACATCACTGGAAGTATGAATGATTTTTGGATGCCTGCAGCCTTACAGAGAAGCATCGTAACAGGTTTACCTCACACGGGGAACAGACTTTTTTTTTGTTTATAGTTAATACAGTTGTCCCTAATATATTCCAATCATAGGATCATTCTTAATAGAGTGGCTTGTCGTAGCAATGGAACAACATTGTCATATACTATACTGCTGGACTATGAGGTTTGTGAATATGTTACAATTTTTGTTCTACTGTCCAGTTCTGAAATTGAGGAGGTTATTGATAATTTATAATTAATGTATAAAATTGAGTGATAGAATTCTTATTATTTTTATTTTAGATTTTAGTATATGATATTCGTTCAGATAAACCATTTTACGTAAAAGATCATATGTATGGGTTACCTATTAAAGATATTGAATTTCATAAATCGCAGAATTTGGTTATCTCAATGGACAGCAAAATTGTCAAATTATGGGATGCTAATAATGTAAGTATATAATGTAAAACTGTATAATAATTTATTATATTTAAGTTTTATTTTTTTAGAAAAGCTTAAATTTGTGTTTAATTGACATCTCAATTAATTTAATGTTTTTTGTGTCTCTTTTTAATTGTTTAAAATGACTTAATTCTTGAATGTAAAGTTTTTTTTTTGTTTATATATGTAAACAAAGTATAATGTAACTCAAAAATTTTGTGAGTCAACTTAGGTAATTGTCACATCAGTCTGTTTCAAAAAANATTAATTTAATGTTTTTTGTGTCTCTTTTTAATTGTTTAAAATGACTTAATTCTTGAATGTAAAGTTTTTTTTTGTTTATATATGTAAACAAAGTATAATGTAACTCAAAAATTTTGTGAGTCAACTTAGGTAATTGTCACATCAGTCTGTTTCAAAAAATGCATTTATTGTGTACTTTGTACATTACAAGATAATACAGCACTGGTACATACTTAAACTTATCATCACTCAATGCTTTTGTCTTTCTTTCATGATCTCAAAATTTGTTACAGATGTTTTATATGGGAAATCTTATATTGAAGGATTGTTAATAGCAAGAGACATGAGTGTATTGAGACTGCTTCTATGAAGAACTTCTTTGTTTATATTTTATTCTATTCTAATACTAAAGGCTCTTTCACAAGCTGCACTGATCATTGGTATTCCAAGACCACAAACAGCTCAAGTACAAAAATCTAGAAACAGTTTGTGGTGCTCTGAACCAGGTTTGATTAAATTAAAACAATTGTCCTTGAAAGTCACGTAGTTAATATTTGATACAGTATGCTTAAACAAGCAAGTCTTACTGTGATTTTTTTTATTAATAACATTGCTATATTTTTACAATAGCTTTTCAAATTGTTCAGAACCATATTCCTACACATCAGTCACAGTACTTGGATATCTTGTTGGATTGATAATTTTGTCAAAGCTAGATAACACAGAGAGGTCATTATCTGGAAATCTGTCCTCCAAATTAGAAACTAAGTTGTCAATATACTATAAATATAAACACCTACAACAAACCCAATACATAGCAATAATTCTCCAAATGCCTTATAACATCAGGCTATAATTTGGCAATAATAATTATAACTTATAATTATAATTAATGTTATAATTATTATTGCCAAATTATAGCCTGATGTTATAAGGCATTTGGAGGGTTAGTCAATATACTAGTCACAATGTCAAATTTCACAAACTGACTTGCAAGTGAAAATGTTACAAGTCAAAGTTGTGGAAATATTAAATTTGATACATAAAAATGTGAGTAAATGAAAGTTCTGTGTAAAGTAGGACAATTAATCTTCTATGTAGGATATAGGACATCTATTGTAATTGTAGGATTGTCCTACTTTCAGTAGGATGCATGGCAATTCAGACACTATTCATTCATACCAGCAGTAAACTTTTTTAAAAAAGTATTGGATATGTAAATAATGATTTCTATATGCAGAGTTTGGGACAGATACACATCTGAGAAGGTAAAAATGCCAACTTGCTGATTTGCAGAATTTTGATTTCAATTTAGTTTCCATTCTCAGAGTGTTTTGCCCCAGATATGTTGAGCCCATCTCTCAACAGCCAGTTGTCCCATTGTGGACCTCACTGGACCTATAAATGAGCATTAGAAAAAAGGTTCTCATATTTTTTAAAACTATATTAAACGTTTTTGTTTGATAAAGTAATATTTTTATTTTCTATAAATGATTAAGTGTTTAAAGAATATAAATACTTTTATAATAATTTTAATAGATTATTAATATGTGAAATATTTTAAAGGGCAAAATTTTTACATCAATCCAAGCTACAACCGATTTGAATGATTTGTGTGTTGTGCCTGATTCAGGTAAGATTTATGAATTAATTTGAATCGACTGATTGATTAAACATGTAAATAATTAAGAAACTTATATACATATAATTCATATTTTTAAGGCTTAATCTTCTTGGCACATGAAGAGAGAAAAGTTTTAACTTATTACATTCCTGTGAGTATATTTATGTAATATTATATATTGTAAAAATTGTTAATAATACTCTGTAAAGGAGTTAAATTAATTTTTGTATTGCAAACTTTTTATTTTTTCTTTCATTTTATTTATTAACTTCTTTCCAATCTGAGATAATTAAAAGATAAAATATATTAAAAACATTCACCAAATCAGAAAATGCAGCAGTAAAACATTAAGTATGTTAAACATTCTGAAGCTCTATACATAGATACACAACTAAACAATCGGGCTATAAATCTGCTATTAATGATTAGATACTAAGTAATTTGGTATCATTAATAATAGTGGATTTACAGCCCAATTGTTTAAGGTGATTGTTTGGTTGAGATAAATATTAACTTAAGAAATACTTAATAAAAAATGAAAATTTTTGACAAACTTAGGTTGTCATAAGATAGAACAAGGAATTTGAAAAAAATTAACATGGCATTTTATCAGTTGTATCCAACATGCAACCAATAATATTGTCATTTAGGTTTTCAGGATGATTGAAACATCAACAGGAAATATGAAATAAAGATCTCCAGGCATGGGAGAACATTTCTATCTCCTTATAATTAATTGTTGTTTCTTTAAAGAGGTCTTGGAGATTTCCAATCTTTCCAGTTGCTTTAATTTGAACTAATTAAAGCTGGGATGTATAATGCTAACTTGATCTAGGCTATCTTGATGTCAATTTTGCTTGCAAAGAACTCAGAGTGGTAGAGGTTTGCCTTTTTTTTTTGTAGAATATATATGCTCCTTAGTCTATTTGTCCAATGATTTTGTAGTTGCTCTGATGTTTTCTGTAAGGAGAATGGAATATACTCCTGAAATGATTTGTAATTTATTGATTTTTCAAATTCCTTAATAAGGAATAAATTGTAAGATTCTATTTGTATGCCAGACTAATATCCTTGTCTTTAGTAAATCTCATAAAGATGGAGAGATGATTGTTATAATGGACCACTTTGTACTTTGGACATTTGATATTGTTGTGAGCGGAATTTGAAATCAGTTAATTAGAGTTTTTATAAGATTAGGATGATATTTGTGATCTGTGGTGGTTCGAGAGATATACTTAAGCTCCTTTATTTTGTTCAGAGGATTGGATGAGTGTGTGATGGCTCTCTTAATTAGAGCTCTGAACTTGGCTGTCTTATACATGAAAGGGTCTTGGGATTCTTTAGGGATGAAAATAAGTTTGTAACCAAGTTTCCTGTGGATATGTGGTTCTGGAGGACTGTTAATTTGAATGTTCAAGAAGTGAACAGATTTGGTGCTTTTTTATTCCAAACAGAAGTCTAGGTCTTATGGATTTTGATTGATGAATGTTATTTTTTCAAATTCCTTGTTCTATCTTCCAAATTACATCTTAACCTAAAGATGACAACTTAAGTTTGTTGAAAATACTTGTTTTTATTCAGTATTTCTTAAACTAATGTTTTACTATTGGATTTTCTAGTTTGGTGAGTGTTTCTAAACCTCTTCAGCTTCCAGCAAAACATGTAAAATGTAGCAATTTACAAAAAGTTTTGAAATCCAAAACAAAGAACAATATCTGAAAATTGATCAAAAATGATACAATGCAGTCACAAAAAATGTATCATCAATGATGTGATTGTTATTATAGTGAGATTAGATTTATTTTGTAGTGTCAGTTCTGTATTATTGATAGACTGTAAAGGATAGATTGTGCATTATTCTTGACACTCTTTGATACTTCCTAATAACTTAATTTTACAAAATTTAGAGACAACAATTATCTAACCATCTCCCAATTTTGCTAAATGACACAAGATCTGTTAACAAGAAATGCATAATGATGTAATTATTACATTCATCGTCATCATCATATCTTATTTTCATACTTTTATAAAAAAATAAATTAGGCCCAGCTCAGATCCTCTACAAATTGAGACATCATCAGACTCTAAGACTCTGATGTGATGTTATTTTCATTCCAATCAAGAATTGTAGTGATGATAAACAAGTATAATGATTACATTTTGTTATTACAGTTAAAGGTCATATTAACTTAGTCATCTTATATCCATGAAAAAATACAAAAAATAATTAATTTATATTTATTATTAAGTTTATTATTGAAATTTATTTAATTTTTATATTAANTTTTTTCAATATTTCTAATAATTGCTTCATAACTTTAAGTTTTTCTTCTTCCATCTTTTGAAATTCTCTCCAACGTCTTTCTTCTCTTTCTTCTTTTTCTTTATCTTCTTTTTTCTTACTTTCAACATAGTTCTGAAACCATGCTGGAGGTTCTTCTTTTGACAGTTTTGGTTTTTTTGAATGTGGAGTATCACTTTGATGAGGGATTGGAGAGGATGAGGAAGAATTGTGACTAGAAGTAGTTGCAAAATTACAGTTTTCGGAAGAATTCGATGTGTCAATGGGTGAAGGTTGGGAGTAGATAGGGCTAGGAAGAGAAGATAATAGTGTTTCTGCAGGAGGTGATATGTTGGTTTTGTAACCGTATTTTTCATCTAATAGTTGAAAATATGGCCAGGTGATACAACCTTCGCCACTCTTTCTAGCCCTGTCTTTGTTTTTCCTATATGTTGCTATCAAATTCCTCCATTTCATATCACAGTCTTCAGCAGTTAAATTATACCCTTGTGACACCATTATACTGTGTATTTTCATCCATAATTTTCTTTTGTTTCCTGGCTTTCCAAATTGTTCCTCAAGTGCCAGTCTCTCTGAAATTAGTAACTTAATAATGGCATCTGTCCATACATCTGTAAAATTGGAAATAAAAAAATGTCAAGAATAGCTAAACTAAAATTATTTCTGATTTTATGACATGTTCATTTGCTGGAAGACAGATGATAAATCATATGCTTACCTCTTTTCTTCGTTGAATAATTTTGGTCCTTCTTTCCTGTTAATGTAATACAAAAATTAATAACTAAAGTAATTCAAGTAAGTATTATTCGAAAGTATTACCTGTATCATTTTCTATATTAGATTTATCTTCAATAAGTTTGATATCTTCAATATTTACGTCATTAGGCAAACCTAATGACGGCCAAATATCTGTTCCAATTAAATTTTTAAAAAATTCATTGAGATAGTTGGCCTCTGAAAAAGAAAGCTTAGTATTTCAATACTGACCAAATTATACAATATAATCCTACAATCACGTTTTATCATATATTTACCTTTCAATAATCTGTCCGCTATTACATCGTCCACAGCAAGAGTGAATCGACAATTTTTATACAAAAANTTTAATTACAAGATTATTTAAATAAAATTTATTTTTTTTATATTCTATTGCTTATATAAATAGAAAATAAAATAAAATATAAAATATGAAAATTCTACAAAGTTTTATTGAACTTTTGAATGTTCCGTAATCATATTTTCTTGTTATTTAACTATGGTTAAATATAGGATTAATTATATCCTATATTTAACTACAAATAATAGTTGTATGTTTACTCTTTAGTTGTAGAGGTGCAACACACCTCTACAACTAAAGCATACTTTTCCTAAATTATAAGATTCATTAAAATTAAGATTGACAGAAACATTCATTAAATTTAGACCCATAATCTGTAGAATTAGAAATATGATTTAATGACACTTTCACCAAATAGTTAAAAAGTTACTTACGATAATACCAACTGGAATCTTGAGAAATTTTGTAATGCTGAGAAAAAGTTTTAAGTATACTTCTATGAAACAATTCAGTTTTTATTTATAAAATTTTGAAAATTTGTTATAGAGCTAAGTAGTAATCAATGGTTTAATGATAACTGGTTGACCAAGGCAGTAAAGGTATCTGCCTCTCTAGATATCTTGGATTCAAGATTTTTTCTCTTCTTCACTTTTTCTATTCTGTGGGTATTTAGAGGGTCTTTTCTTCTTTTTCATTAGGAGTTTGGCTAGGCCCACAAGGTGACCAAGTGGGTGAGGAACAGGGCTCAACACAGCTGGAAATTTCTGAAGATTTCTTGCCGAGATTCAATTGGGATTCCTACAGTGGCAGACTGCTTTCACTGCCTTGGCTGCATGGCCATCTTTCATATTAGAATACCAGAAATTTTTGTGATAATTTTAATTAGATATGTCAAGTCTTTATCATCACTTTGTCTATCTTGTAGCCAGGGCTACAAGACAGACAAAGTGATAAAAAAGCATTTGATAGGCATTTTTCATGCTTTCATGGATTTGTGTAGTATTTTAAACTCTGAGCAGAAAGAATATAGATTTCTGTATAAATTTTAATTATTTTATTTTTATAGGCTTTGGGACCAGCTCCTAAATGGTGTTCCTTCTTAGACAGTTTAACAGAAGAATTAGAAGAATCTGGCCAAGATATAGGTAATTAAAAATTGCTTTGTACCTTTATCCATTCTGTACTTTTAAGGAATTATAGATTAAAACAATTTATTATTTTAATATAGCATTTACATTGAACACTATTAAAGGTTATGTTACTTAAAGGAATGTTTCTTCCTAATAATAGTTGTATGTTTATTCTAAATTAATTAATTAAATATTATAATTATTAAATTTAATATGAGATGGCACCTAACGCCTCCCTCTAGTGCCAAATTTATTTTTAATTCATAATTAATATTTCCAAATTATAGCCTGATTATTGTTATGGCAATCGTGGATGTCTAATAGTTGTATGTTTACTCTCCACAACCCTAATTATAATTAGAAGTTTGTATTCATCTCTCTTAAAGTTTTAGTCCCAGTTTAGTCTATGTCAGTAACTGCATTACTCAAATTGTTTTTTGTGTTTTCTATCATAAAAGTGTTATAACAATGAGTCAAAAATTAAACATTTTTGACTCTTTGTAATGAATGATGCTTGAATATTCAGCTTTTCTACAGTATTTTATTGTATAGGATTAGCCTATTATATCAATTAAATATTAATTTTTTTCTGATATGATAATAAATTTTAATTTATATTTTTATATTAGTGTACGATGATTATAAATTTGTGTCAAAGAAGGAACTTGGCAACTTGGGACTCTCTCATTTAATAGGCACGAATCTACTAAGAGCATATATGCACGGATATTTTATAGATATGAGATTATATCATAAGGTATTGATAATATATATATATATTATTTTGCATCAATTAAAAATTAAATGATTATTGAATGCAACAAATATTTTTATTAATTTCAGGCTAAATCAATATCTGAACCTTTTGCCTATGAAGAATATCGACAGAAGAAAATAAGAGAGAAAATTGAAGCAGAAAGAACTAATAGAGTAAAGATAAAAGTAAGAATTATAAAATATTATTGAAATTATATCAATTTATTACCTTTATAATCAAAATTAATAATGTTATTTATATTTTATATTACAGAAACTTCCTCAGATAAATCGTGAATTAGCATTAAAATTACAAGAAGAAAAAGAAGGTGGAGGATCAAAGAAAAAGGTAAGAGATTTTTTTAACTATTTTTCAACATTAAAGTTAGAAAATATGATAATTAAATTGATAATTATTTATTCAGTTATGTAATAACTGTTGAATCTTTAAACCTTGAGGTAATACTCAGAATATTGGCATATTGTGAACAGATATTTAGACTGTTTACATTAGATTCTAATGCTATTCAGTTATTAGTTTGTAGTTTTACAAATAAAGGAAAGTTTCAGTTGTCAATCAATTTTAAATATTTGAGGAATTATTATTAAAATATTATGGTAAAATAAACATATTAATAACTTTTTAGTTACATTTCTACTGATAAATAATAAAAATAGTCAGGATGATAAATATATTTTTAAAAAATACACAGAATAATAGCATGTTTTACTCAATTGCATCACAGGAACATAATCCACCATTAGACATCTCAAGGTAGTCAGTCCAGCAGTATGAAATCCAGATACTCGGAACATGTTTGGCTTACAAAGGTCTTCCTCTGGAACAATAGAATTCTAGAATAGAATGTTTAATGATCCATGGAATACACACTTAAAAATTGAATGCATCAAATACAAAATTTAAAACTGATTACATCACTGGAAGTATGAATGATTTTTGGATGCCTGCAGCCTTACAGAGAAGCATCGTAACAGGTTTACCTCACACGGGGAACAGACTTTTTTTTTGTTTATAGTTAATACAGTTGTTCCTAATATATTCCAATCATAGGATCATTCTTAATAGAGTGGCTTGTCGTAGCAATGGAACAACATTGTCATATACTATACTGCTGGACTATGAGGTTTGTGAATATGTTACAATTTTTGTTCTACTGTCCAGTTCTGAAATTGAGGAGGTTATTGATAATTTATAATTAATGTATAAAATTGAGTGATAGAATTCTTATTATTTTTATTTTAGATTTTAGTATATGATATTCGTTCAGATAAACCATTTTACGTAAAAGATCATATGTATGGGTTACCTATTAAAGATATTGAATTTCATAAATCGCAGAATTTGGTTATCTCAATGGACAGCAAAATTGTCAAATTATGGGATGCTAATAATGTAAGTATATAATGTAAAACTGTATAATAATTTATTATATTTAAGTTTTATTTTTTTAGAAAAGCTTAAATTTGTGTTTAATTGACATCTCAATTAATTTAATGTTTTTTGTGTCTCTTTTTAATTGTTTAAAATGACTTAATTCTTGAATGTAAAGTTTTTTTTTTGTT
Organism: Centruroides sculpturatus; assembly: GCF_000671375.1. Taxonomy (NCBI): domain Eukaryota; kingdom Metazoa; phylum Arthropoda; class Arachnida; order Scorpiones; family Buthidae; genus Centruroides; species Centruroides sculpturatus. The sequence goes on along the minus strand of NW_019384452.1, from coordinate 101,133 downwards.
TATATATGTAAACAAAGTATAATGTAACTCAAAAATTTTGTGAGTCAACTTAGGTAATTGTCACATCAGTCTGTTTCAAAAAATGCATTTATTGTGTACTTTGTACATTACAAGATAATACAGCACTGGTACATACTTAAACTTATCATCACTCAATGCTTTTGTCTTTCTTTCATGATCTCAAAATTTGTTACAGATGTTTTATATGGGAAATCTTATATTGAAGGATTGTTAATAGCAAGAGACATGAGTGTATTGAGACTGCTTCTATGAAGAACTTCTTTGTTTATATTTTATTCTATTCTAATACTAAAGGCTCTTTCACAAGCTGCACTGATCATTGGTATTCCAAGACCACAAACAGCTCAAGTACAAAAATCTAGAAACAGTTTGTGGTGCTCTGAACCAGGTTTGATTAAATTAAAACAATTGTCCTTGAAAGTCACGTAGTTAATATTTGATACAGTATGCTTAAACAAGCAAGTCTTACTGTGATTTTTTTTATTAATAACATTGCTATATTTTTACAATAGCTTTTCAAATTGTTCAGAACCATATTCCTACACATCAGTCACAGTACTTGGATATCTTGTTGGATTGATAATTTTGTCAAAGCTAGATAACACAGAGAGGTCATTATCTGGAAATCTGTCCTCCAAATTAGAAACTAAGTTGTCAATATACTATAAATATAAACACCTACAACAAACCCAATACATAGCAATAATTCTCCAAATGCCTTATAACATCAGGCTATAATTTGGCAATAATAATTATAACTTATAATTATAATTAATGTTATAATTATTATTGCCAAATTATAGCCTGATGTTATAAGGCATTTGGAGGGTTAGTCAATATACTAGTCACAATGTCAAATTTCACAAACTGACTTGCAAGTGAAAATGTTACAAGTCAAAGTTGTGGAAATATTAAATTTGATACATAAAAATGTGAGTAAATGAAAGTTCTGTGTAAAGTAGGACAATTAATCTTCTATGTAGGATATAGGACATCTATTGTAATTGTAGGATTGTCCTACTTTCAGTAGGATGCATGGCAATTCAGACACTATTCATTCATACCAGCAGTAAACTTTTTTAAAAAAGTATTGGATATGTAAATAATGATTTCTATATGCAGAGTTTGGGACAGATACACATCTGAGAAGGTAAAAATGCCAACTTGCTGATTTGCAGAATTTTGATTTCAATTTAGTTTCCATTCTCAGAGTGTTTTGCCCCAGATATGTTGAGCCCATCTCTCAACAGCCAGTTGTCCCATTGTGGACCTCACTGGACCTATAAATGAGCATTAGAAAAAAGGTTCTCATATTTTTTAAAACTATATTAAACGTTTTTGTTTGATAAAGTAATATTTTTATTTTCTATAAATGATTAAGTGTTTAAAGAATATAAATACTTTTATAATAATTTTAATAGATTATTAATATGTGAAATATTTTAAAGGGCAAAATTTTTACATCAATCCAAGCTACAACCGATTTGAATGATTTGTGTGTTGTGCCTGATTCAGGTAAGATTTATGAATTAATTTGAATCGACTGATTGATTAAACATGTAAATAATTAAGAAACTTATATACATATAATTCATATTTTTAAGGCTTAATCTTCTTGGCACATGAAGAGAGAAAAGTTTTAACTTATTACATTCCTGTGAGTATATTTATGTAATATTATATATTGTAAAAATTGTTAATAATACTCTGTAAAGGAGTTAAATTAATTTTTGTATTGCAAACTTTTTATTTTTTCTTTCATTTTATTTATTAACTTCTTTCCAATCTGAGATAATTAAAAGATAAAATATATTAAAAACATTCACCAAATCAGAAAATGCAGCAGTAAAACATTAAGTATGCTAAACATTCTGAAGCTCTATACATAGATACACAACTAAACAATCGGGCTATAAATCTGCTATTAATGATTAGATACTAAGTAATTTGGTATCATTAATAATAGTGGATTTACAGCCCAATTGTTTAAGGTGATTGTTTGGTTGAGATAAATATTAACTTAAGAAATACTTAATAAAAAATGAAAATTTTTGACAAACTTAGGTTGTCATAAGATAGAACAAGGAATTTGAAAAAAATTAACATGGCATTTTATCAGTTGTATCCAACATGCAACCAATAATATTGTCATTTAGGTTTTCAGGATGATTGAAACATCAACAGGAAATATGAAATAAAGATCTCCAGGCATGGGAGAACATTTCTATCTCCTTATAATTAATTGTTGTTTCTTTAAAGAGGTCTTGGAGATTTCCAATCTTTCCAGTTGCTTTAATTTGAACTAATTAAAGCTGGGATGTATAATGCTAACTTGATCTAGGCTATCTTGATGTCAATTTTGCTTGCAAAGAACTCAGAGTGGTAGAGGTTTGCCTTTTTTTTTTGTAGAATATATATGCTCCTTAGTCTATTTGTCCAATGATTTTGTAGTTGCTCTGATGTTTTCTGTAAGGAGAATGGAATATACTCCTGAAATGATTTGTAATTTATTGATTTTTCAAATTCCTTAATAAGGAATAAATTGTAAGATTCTATTTGTATGCCAGACTAATATCCTTGTCTTTAGTAAATCTCATAAAGATGGAGAGATGATTGTTATAATGGACCACTTTGTACTTTGGACATTTGATATTGTTGTGAGCGGAATTTGAAATCAGTTAATTAGAGTTTTTATAAGATTAGGATGATATTTGTGATCTGTGGTGGTTCGAGAGATATACTTAAGCTCCTTTATTTTGTTCAGAGGATTGGATGAGTGTGTGATGGCTCTCTTAATTAGAGCTCTGAACTTGGCTGTCTTATACATGAAAGGGTCTTGGGATTCTTTAGGGATGAAAATAAGTTTGTAACCAAGTTTCCTGTGGATATGTGGTTCTGGAGGACTGTTAATTTGAATGTTCAAGAAGTGAACAGATTTGGTGCTTTTTTATTCCAAACAGAAGTCTAGGTCTTATGGATTTTGATTGATGAATGTTATTTTTTCAAATTCCTTGTTCTATCTTCCAAATTACATCTTAACCTAAAGATGACAACTTAAGTTTGTTGAAAATACTTGTTTTTATTCAGTATTTCTTAAACTAATGTTTTACTATTGGATTTTCTAGTTTGGTGAGTGTTTCTAAACCTCTTCAGCTTCCAGCAAAACATGTAAAATGTAGCAATTTACAAAAAGTTTTGAAATCCAAAACAAAGAACAATATCTGAAAATTGATCAAAAATGATACAATGCAGTCACAAAAAATGTATCATCAATGATGTGATTGTTATTATAGTGAGATTAGATTTATTTTGTAGTGTCAGTTCTGTATTATTGATAGACTGTAAAGGATAGATTGTGCATTATTCTTGACACTCTTTGATACTTCCTAATAACTTAATTTTACAAAATTTAGAGACAACAATTATCTAACCATCTCCCAATTTTGCTAAATGACACAAGATCTGTTAACAAGAAATGCATTCTGATGTAATTATTACATTCATCGTCATCATCATATCTTATTTTCATACTTTTATAAAAAAATAAATTAGGCCCAGCTCAGATCCTCTACAAATTGAGACATCATCAGACTCTAAGACTCTGATGTGATGTTATTTTCATTCCAATCAAGAATTGTAGTGATGATAAACAAGTATAATGATTACATTTTGTTATTACAGTTAAAGGTCATATTAACTTAGTCATCTTATATCCATGAAAAAATACAAAAAATAATTAATTTATATTTATTATTAAGTTTATTATTGAAATTTATTTAATTTTTATATTAAATATATCTTTTAATTACNCAGTCCTATTTGTAATCAAGAAAAATTGATGATGGCATCTTTAGTGCATTAATGCTTCATGTCAACAAATCAAACAACCAACTTTCAGATCATAAACTAATGTGTGAATATAGTGCTCTAGCTAAGTGTTTCTCATCAGATTAGGTTAAAAAATATTGACTAATTACTAAGTGGTACCTTGTTTTAGTAAAGTAATAACTGTGTAGCTTAGTGTTTCCCAATGTGAATTAGTGACACACTTTGAATATAATAAGGTTCCTGTGACACACCATAATTTTTACAGTTCATTTTTAAAAAATGTCTAAAATTTAAAATAAATTATGGTTGATTTTAAAAAATTTTAATAATACAGAAGCTAAACTTACCAAGACGACTACTTACAATTTTACAAATATACTATAAAAATAAAAAGACAATTTGAATCAATATGTAAATAGCTAGTCCTCATCTTTAAGCTGCAATGTTTATAGAAGTTCCTAAGAGTTGGTACACCAGCATAAGCACAGATGCATGCAACTTTTGTTAGGGGGTATTCTGATGCTGCAAAAATTTACAACAGTTGCTATTTTAGTGAATGCTGCCTCCTTTTCCCTTCAGTTGACTGGTGGTAAAAAGAAGAAAGATAAATGAAATTCTAAAAAATATTTAATATTTCATTTCCACAACATACCTGAGGCAATCTCATGACACACGTGTGTTGCAGCACACAGGTTGGAAAGCACTGGTGTAGCTTATATGCCAATAACTGCATATGTGATAAAAAGTATTCATCATTCACTAAATTAAATCAAATTATCAGATTTTTGTTTAGTATTTTATTTATTGAATAATTTATTAATGCTGTAATTTTAGGAGAAAGCAGATAAATCAACATCTCTTAGATGTATAATTAGAAAAATGCCATCAACATAAACTTTTATGCAGATGATTATATCATCTGCATAAAAGTTTATGTTGATGGCATTTTTCTACCTTCTCTGGACTTTATTTTATTACAACTGATATAAAATTGTGACTCAAGACTATAAAAAAGAGAGAAACATTTCATTTTTTGCAGCTATTTTTTTAAACACGTTGTTTCACCAATCTGCTAAATGGCTCGATGGTACAAGCTAGAGTGTTTAGCTCCATTTTCTGTCATTAAAGTTTTATATAGCAAAGTAAATAAATAATAAATCTTTGTAGTTTTGAATAACATCTGAAATGCTTGAAAACTAGTTTATTATTTATTTTACATGAAATTTTAACAGCTTTTATGTATAAAACTGGTTTGAAAGCTGTTAAAATTTCATGTTCAAATTTTCAAGAAGAAAAAAAGACAGTAACTATTATTATATTATCTAGTGTTAAATAATTAATATTAACTATATTCATTAATATCAAAATGAGTGATATATCAATAAAACAAATTTAGCAAGGCACTTTTTTAAAGTCTAATTGTTAATCTTTGCAAAGATCATTTAATTATAGAAAAATTAATTAAAAAGTTTACTTGTGAGGAATAGTGATCTAGTGAGGAGTTCAAATATCCTTTGTGTCTGTAGTAAATAAATATTCAAGATTTAACTGTTTCTCCTGATGTATAAAAAGGAGGTAATAAGTAAGGCTGGCTGAATGTTTAAGGTGTCAGCTTATTACTCTGAGGGACTTAGGAATGAACACAGACAAAGCAAAAATCCTAATTTTTTGGAGGTGGTCTGTCTTGGATATGTCAGATCCCATCCCTCATCACCTGGTCATCCCATTGTGATCAAGCCAATTATTGGTGGATGCCAATAATTGGCTTCCCACAGTAAGTGACCATGTAATCAGGAGTAATGACTAATACATCCAGATCAAACTGTCAAAAAAAAATTCTGAGGGCCCATGCAGAATTAAACTCAAAGTGGCAGTCTCTGCATTGCTCATCCAATATCATGCAAATTCTTTATAAAAGTAATGATATGTAATAGAAAGAAATGTAACTTTTAAAACAAATTGATCTTATTACCATTATTCATGCTATTTAAATTTGAAAAGATGATTTGTATTTGAAAAATTATGATGATGTTAATTATAAAATTTGTAGGAGGAAGAAGGCCGACCCAGTTCCGAAGATGATGATAGTTCTGATGACGATCGAGATTGGATTCAAGAAATAAAAGAACAACACCGACGATTAAGGCAGAAAACTCATGAAGAAAAGAGTCATGAAGGATCTACCAAACCTTCTCAGTTTTATGAATTTAAAAGCAATGAATTTAAAGGATTCAATTATGCATATGAAGATGATAAATCAAAGTATTTTCATCACTAATACAATTTCAAACAGTATAATGTTAATTATATAAAGTATACTTAAAAATTATTTATTTTAATTTCAGGACAAGTTTAGATGAACGGTTAAAACAAATGGAGAATGAAGAAATGATAGTATCAAATAATTCTGTTGGAAATAAGACTGTTACTTTTACCAAGAAAAAGGTAAGTTCCAATTAAAATAGCCTTTAATAATAATAAAAATATAAAATTAAATTAAATTTTACTGATCTTATTCTAAGCTATTTGCTGATCAACCACAGATCAGCCAGTATTAGTGAATTAATCAGAGTTTTATGAGTCAAATCTATTAAATTTATATGTAAAACGTGAGAAAAAGTATAGCCTAATGAACATTGTTGTTTCTTTGATGGTTGGATATTTCTAAATTAATTCAGAAAAAACATTTTTCCTTCTTTGGTGAAGTTTTAATACTTTTCTATATTTACTTTCTTCTTCATTTTTGTAATGTAATAAAACAATTCACCAAATTTGTTCACCTACATCTAAAAGCTGGGAGTAACACTGGTAAATGTAATAGGCAAAGTTTCTCCAGAGTTCATTTAGACCAGGTTTGAAGATTGATAATTTGCATCTTTGCAATGAAATTTAAACTGTAACATAAATGAGCTCTTGGCTAGATGCTATTTTTATTCTAACCTAGGTCTAGCAAAGACTTTATCTCTACAATTTGCCCACAGTCTTATAAAATAAGAAATGAACTTCTTCGTAAACACCAGAGGAAATACAATTCACCACATACAAAAAACCTTTGTAAATCCAGTGGTACTTGTTTACACAGCAGTGAACGTTTTCGACCCCATCCGGGTCTTCATCAGGCTACGTTTATGAGAAAAATGTTCCATTTTTATTCTTAATTTGTTTTTCTAAATTTTGAATCGCATTCAGTTTGTTTTAATGTTCCATTCCACATGCATTCAAATTCCTCATAAACGTAGCCTGATGAAGACCCGGATGGGGTCGAAAAGGTTCACTGGTGTGTAAACAAGTATCACTGGAGTTACAAAGGTTTTTTGTATGTAGTGAATTGTCTTATAAAATGTTTTATTTCAAACTGTTCAATACTTAAAGCTTTCCTTTTTTGTTTATTAGTTGGATTATTATAATAAGAACACTAACTCATGTTAAATACTTTTATCAAATTTGAGAGAAAACACAATACACATTCATAAAGCAATGGACATGAGTAAACTGGGGTAAAGGAGAGATGTCATGTATAGGTTTGAAAATAATAATTCTGTGAGTTATTACTTTCAGCTAGATGTTTTTTTACTCTGCAAAGCATAGTCACCTGTTGAAAAATTATGTATGAGATAACAATTTTGTGTCTTGGTGATTTTATTCTTCTATTTATCTATTGTTGGTGAATAAATTCATGCCATATTACGGATGACATTGTACAGTACATCATTGGTACCTGATTATTCATTATGGTATGATTAGTTAATCAATAACATTGTTAATAATATCATTAACAATATGATTAATCTTAATTTTGATAAATGCACAATAGCATTAATTTGCAATAATGATATTGTGCCATTAAGTTAAGTCTGATGCACATGGGCAACAAATTTTAAGATAATAATGAATGCCAGCAAGCACAATCATCTCTGTTCATTATCAAGGTCAAAACAGACTTGGTAAAACTAGGCATTGATTTTGATTGTCTTCTTAACTTTACACTCCATTTGCGTTGGTCTTTAGTGTTGTTATTTTATTTCATAATCAAAAATTTTAAATTATTATGTCAGTTTGTTGAAATTCTAATGTATATGTTAAGTATTAAACTAGATGCATCCTGGAGCACTGTAGATATTTATATCTATGATTCAGAAATAACAAAAAGAATTCTAGAATTCAACAGAATAATCAGTGTTAAAGCAAACACCATGTATATTAAGATTAACATTTATTCAGGTGTAAAAGAGATCTTTCCAGTATTGCGCAAGTATATGTATTGCTTGTGCAGTTGTGAAAGTATAACCATTTTTCAGTAGTGTTTGAGTGTAAAGCACAAGTTAAATAAAGATAAATCGCAATGCAGTTCAGAAATACATCTAATGGGAGTATCCAGAAAAATCTTAAATGAAATCCATTATTAATTCTCTTGATGGGTTATGTGATTGCACAGTAAGATGTCTGGCAACATCTTAAATATTGACATTCAAATCTGATCCAGCCCTATAATTTATCATGTACTGTGATAATTTTACTTATGTAACTCAATATGAAGTCTGTTGTGTTTTTCCCTTCAATATTTTACCTGGGGACAGGAAGCATCAAGTACATCATTATATTACGTCCCTTTTCTCTTTCCCATCAGTTGTGTGTGTGTGTGTGTGTGTGTGTGTGTGTGTGTGTGTGAGAACAGAGTACAAACTGTAGATGATAGTAGAAATAAATTAAACTATTTTATATCAGCATGTTTTCTTCACTTCTAGCAGAAACCACTGCATATGATCCACAAACCACACATAACATATGTGTGATAAAGATGAAAACATATTTCTCATCCCTCATCTAAGATAGTCAATCATATCATGGATCCATACCATACCATATATCAGGTTATTCATAATGGGTGGAATTGTGGCTAGCAATTTAGCATTAATGTGCTGGTGTTGATAGCCATAAAGTAAAGGTTCTAGCTAGCCTCTTATTCTGGGGGACCAGAGTTCAAGTCCAGATTGCTTATAAATTTTTGTGGTCAGGTTGTTATATTAACTTCATCTCTCACAGCATTTTGCTGCCACCATTCCATTCTAATTTGAATCCACTCTTAGTGTCTGTAGGTTGAAGTTACCAAAAAATAGTGGTATTGTATATTGATTAATCAATCAACTAAACATTAATTCACACTTTAATTAATTTAATTTGTTATTGATTATTTGAAATGTCTTACTTTCATTTCAGAGTGATAAACAAGTAAAAAGAGAAGAAAGAAATAGAGAGCATTTAGAAGAACGCAAGAAATTAAGAAGATCAGCAAAGGCTTTAGTGAAAAGCACAAGGACAGGCAAATTCCACTGATACAGTTTGATTTTAATTGATTGTAAATGTGTAAAATNATTTCTACTGATAAATAATAAAAATAGTCAGGATGATAAATATATTTTTAAAAAATACACAGAATAATAGCATGTTTTACTCAATTGCATCACAGGAACATAATCCACCATTAGACATCTCAAGGTATGATGGGGAGAAAATGTAAAGATATCTTTTGAATTCTTCAATTATTTTGTTTTTACTGTCCTATGCAATTTCTTAACCACTCAGCAGTGAGCGACGAATATATTTGTCAAGGGCGATCATGTGGCAGTGGTGAACAACGAATATATATGTCAAATTCTTTTGGGGTATCAGCAAAAACTAGCCTAAAACTACCGCGAAAAAACTTCACATAAAAAATGAATTATATAACAATAAAAAAAGACTTTTTTTACTAGATATAACTGTTTACAAAATCTTTTTCTGAAACAGTAATGAGAAAAAACACGTGGAAAAATACTCTAAAAATTTCGCACGTTTATTCTCCATTACTAAGGGGTAGCACCATACCTGACTATTCAACTGTTGAAAGGTTAATATGCTAAGTAGTAGAAAGGCTAGATAACTTCAAGATCAATATAATGTTCCAAATGTTATACAACTGCTGTGGCAAAATATTATTTAGTGATAGTACTGTAAAGATTCAAATTTTAATCCAGACTGGACTGTTACATATATCATTAAATAGATCAGATTATATATCATTTCCTATCACTTACTAATTGCTGGTTAACGTGGTTGCAGACCTTGCTCACTTAAAATGAACAAAAATTAGGCCTTACCTTATAGCTGTAGTGTGCACATGTATTGGATGATTGTATGTCAAAACAACAACACGATAACTGAACATTACAGATAAATTTTAAAAATCTGCAATTTATTTTTATTCATGTTTAAATTGTTATCATCTAGTGGAATGAACATAAAGAATAGAAAATATATTATTTTATATTTTGTTTGATTTCACTATATGAAGCATTTAATGTCTCTAGTATATTTTACATGTAGAATAGAATTTCTTTAGAAATTAAGAGAGATTATGTTGGAAAATAATTGGAAAAAAACATTGATTTACAAGATCATTTATTAGTTATTTTAAGTAATTTTTAATATTTAAATATCATACACTTCTTCTAGAGTCTGTATTCTATATTTATCCAAGTAATAAATTATTGTATGCGTTAAAAATGACCAAATTTTACATTATATAAATACTTTTTATTCCAGAAAACAGGAAATATTTTAGAAGACGATAGATTCAAAGCCTTATTTGAAAATGTTGACTATGAAATAAACAAAGAATGTGATGAATATAAATTGTTAAATCCTATAGTATCAAAGAAAGATAAATTAAGGAAGAAAAAACTTCAAGTGCAAATTGAAGAGGTAAGTTAATCAAGTGAATTTTAAAATATTCTGTTTACTGTGTGCAGGTGCATGCATGCAGGCACACATTTGAACAATTTGCTCTCTCATGCATAATACTTTGATACTTTTAACTTCTTTTCCATATGCCAAATTCATATTTTTATACATTTTTTAGCCAACAAACAAAAATTTTCAGCTACTGTTTGGTGCACTTTCTGGCCATTTTTGGTTTCATAACATTGAAATTGCCTGTAAAAGTCATTTTTATTGTCTGTTTTCTGTTTAATTTACAGTTTTTAACATTTTATATAATGTTTTATGCTTTGTTACATATTCACTGTAAAAGTTAAAATTTTTGTATCTTAATAAGAGATTTTATAGGTTTTCTTTTTAGCTCTCTGGGAATGGAATACCCTCTTTGTAACATGCAAATGTACTGTTTGACTTTCAACATTTGACCTCCACAAACTTGCTAAAATTATTGCCTTTCTAACATTTTTGATCTACTCTGAAGTTCTTCTTCAGGAAATTAGAACATAGTGGAATGTTCATTGAATCTCCAAACAGGAAAATTTAATTTCATATCAAATACAGTTTAAATTGGCTGTCATATGCATACCTCATAATGTATGGATAGGCAGCTCACAAAGCATTGCCTGTTATGAGGTGCCCATTCTTTGTTGTTAATACAATTTCCTGCTCTTTGCCTTGAAAATTTCAAATGCCTCCATCTCTCTATGTTCCGCACATAACAATGTTTTTAATATAGAGGCTTGTTGAAAAAATGGGACGATCCCTACATCTGATGCATTTTGAGGTTGATGGAGTACTTACTGTTAAGTTCATTCAGAACAAACTTTTATCTGAAACATTTTTTCTGAAAGATTCATTTATTAGAAGTTATGAAATTTGATGTTTTATGTGGCTACTAAAGTACACAAGTGCATATCTGTGGATAAAGGAAGAAAATGCTTTAAAAAATCATTAGCAAACTATTATTATTTGATGTAATCGAGATCAGTGTCTTCTCTTCATAACAAGCATCGGTGCAAGTTTTTGTATAAGTTCATTATTCGAAGAAAAAAATAATTTCATCAAATGTAGTGCCATCTGTGATGAAACTTATGGTCCTCTTAACGTCTAACAATTTTGTGAAATTAATTTTTCTGATATACCGTACGTTTCTATATTCAACGGTTGACTCAACAGTGAATTTTCCGTTGAGTCCCTCCGTTGAACGATCTGACGTCACGTTCTGTAGAAAAAAGAAACGCTTTCGTTGAGAGTAGTGTTGAGAGGTCGCTTTTCAAGATGGCGTACTTAACTAACGAGAAGGTGGCGATTATGACTGTTTTATTAAATAGTATTTCTGAGAGTAGAGGGGGTTACGAGATGTTTTTTAAATCTAAAAAAGATAATGAAGATATTCCATTTCTGTATGCTGCTGCAGTGGAAAAATCGAAAAAAGCCAAAATAGAAGGCTATGTCGAAAATATCGTTCCCAGATACAACGACATGGACTTTAAGTCTCATTTTCGTCTTTCTAGAAGCACTGTCGAAGTAAGTCTCTGCTAAGAATTGTTAGCTGTAGTAACTATCTACAGAAAAATTGCTTTATTCGGCTTTTTTAGCTTTTTATTAATGTTTAAAAATAAATAATTGTGTTATACTATAATATGATATTTTATTTTAGAGGTTAATGGAACAGCTTCCTGAACAAAGGACTGGCCCTGGTCGAACAGGACTAAGAGAAACATCACTACAAACAGTTGTATTGATGTCTCTATGGTTGTTAGGCAATCAGGAGTCGTTTCGTGGCGTTGCGGACAGATTTGGAATAAGCAGAGGACATGCCTATAGAGAATTTGTATATTTTATTAAAACCGTGTCTTCGTTAAGATCTAAAATTATTGTTTGGCCCAAAGGTGAAAAAGCTAAAAGCACCATAAGGAACTTTGAGACCTTACGAGATATAAGCTTTCCAGATGTAATTGGATGTATAGATGGAGCCCATATATCGATATCAGCCCCAAAAGCATCAAAAAATGCATATTTTAATAGAAAGCAGTATACATCTGTAATTCTTCAAGCAGTATGTGATTCTAAATTATTGTTTACAGATGTGTTTGCAGGGTGGCCAGGATCTTCACACGATTGCAGAGTTTGGAGCAACTCACCACTATGTGAAGCCCTAGAAAAAAACCCTATGATTCCAGAAGGGGCCCATCTCCTTGGAGATGGAGCTTATCCACTTTCTTCAAGTATGATGATACCCTATAAAGACAATGGTCATTTGACAAGGAAAGAGAAACTTTTTAATCAAATTTTAAGTTCGAGTAGGGTCGTCATTGAACAAGCATTTGGACAATTATTTGGGCGATTTAGAAGACTAAACCATTTGTTTATGTTTAGAGTTGATCGAATCCCCCAAGTTATTGTAACAGCGTGTATTCTGCATAATTTATGTATTTTAGAGAATGATGAATATTTAGATGTGTTTGATAATGTTTCTGCATCATCTTGGAATACAACTGTCCCTGTAAATTTTTCTCAAAGAACAGAAGTGAATAGAGTTGATGGAGTAAAAAAAAGAGAACACATTGCTAATAGATTATTTTTACTGGCAAATTGTTAACGTAATTTAACAAACAAATTTCTCTTATTAAAATTGTTTTATATATAATTAACATGTAGATTTCTGTAATGTAATGTAATAAAACTTACTCTTATATAATGAGAGTAAAAGTAATGAAATTGTAATTTTTGTCTACTTGCCCAAGTTTGTCAAACAGATAAACACTACATTAATAAAATATTTATTAGTATACATAATTGGTAACTTCTTATGAATTGTGATTTACAAACATTACAATATAAATCTTTTAGATTGTATTAAGCAGTTGATATAGAATAAATGTTTATCTCTATACTATTGAAATTATTGAATCTACAGAAAAGTGTTTTATTAAAAGATACTGTCCATGAGCCTTTGCAATGTTAGTAAAACACACTTCATCTTATATTTAATGCACAAACTTAAAGATATACATATAATACCAAGAACCAGTAATAATAACTAAGAAATTGAATGTGCTGAAACATCCCTAAAACTTCCATCTAAAGTTTATTTCTAGATAATCCACAAATTAAAGAATACACCAAAATTATAGTTATAAACAATATATATATTTATTTTGTATAAAAATATGTAAATAAAAGCATTTCAGTTATTTTTTCAATATTTCTAATAATTGCTTCATAACTTTAAGTTTTTCTTCTTCCATCTTTTGAAATTCTCTCCAACGTCTTTCTTCTCTTTCTTCTTTTTCTTTATCTTCTTTTTTCTTACTTTCAACATAGTTCTGAAACCATGCTGGAGGTTCTTCTTTTGACAGTTTTGGTTTTTTTGAATGTGGAGTATCACTTTGATGAGGGATTGGAGAGGATGAGGAAGAATTGTGACTAGAAGTAGTTGCAAAATTACAGTTTTCGGAAGAATTCGATGTGTCAATGGGTGAAGGTTGGGAGTAGATAGGGCTAGGAAGAGAAGATAATAGTGTTTCTGCAGGAGGTGATATGTTGGTTTTGTAACCGTATTTTTCATCTAATAGTTGAAAATATGGCCAGGTGATACAACCTTCGCCACTCTTTCTAGCCCTGTCTTTGTTTTTCCTATATGTTGCTATCAAATTCCTCCATTTCATATCACAGTCTTCAGCAGTTAAATTATACCCTTGTGACACCATTATACTGTGTATTTTCATCCATAATTTTCTTTTGTTTCCTGGCTTTCCAAATTGTTCCTCAAGTGCCAGTCTCTCTGAAATTAGTAACTTAATAATGGCATCTGTCCATACATCTGTAAAATTGGAAATAAAAAAATGTCAAGAATAGCTAAACTAAAATTATTTCTGATTTTATGACATGTTCATTTGCTGGAAGACAGATGATAAATCATATGCTTACCTCTTTTCTTCGTTGAATAATTTTGGTCCTTCTTTCCTGTTAATGTAATACAAAAATTAATAACTAAAGTAATTCAAGTAAGTATTATTCGAAAGTATTACCTGTATCATTTTCTATATTAGATTTATCTTCAATAAGTTTGATATCTTCAATATTTACGTCATTAGGCAAACCTAATGACGGCCAAATATCTGTTCCAATTAAATTTTTAAAAAATTCATTGAGATAGTTGGCCTCTGAAAAAGAAAGCTTAGTATTTCAATACTGACCAAATTATACAATATAATCCTACAATCACGTTTTATCATATATTTACCTTTCAATAATCTGTCCGCTATTACATCGTCCACAGCAAGAGTGAATCGACAATTTTTATACAAAAAATTTACTTGCTTCATGGAAGCCTCCATATTAGTTCGTTGTCTACTCAACAGCGTTTAAGGTCGTTGAGTCCGTTGAGCTCAACGATGAAACAGTACTGACGTCACTAATCTCAACGGACAACTCAACGGTCCATTTAGAAACGTCGTTTTCTCACCGTTGAGTCAACCGTTGAATATAGAAACGTACGGATATATTTTTTTGAGTTATTCCAGTGACTTGATTAAAATGGATCAGCTTGTATATTTACAGTATAAAAATTATCTAATTCTTAAGATTCAGATTATAAATACATCTAAAAACATACAGCAAATCAAACAAGTTAAACAAACAACAAAAATATTTAATATAAGGGATGAAAATGTTTATTATATTAAATATTTTTTGTTGTTTGTTTATTATTAACGTCATCCAATAATTGTTGTAAATCGGACTCATGGTGCCATAAAATGAAAATATCATAAATATATCTAGAGTAAGAGTATATAGCAATGCAATCATGATACATAGAGATGATGGAGGTTTCCCGCTTGTGGATGACTAATTCGCATAAGTTGCGCGAAACAGGACTTCCTATCAGAACTCCCATTTTGTAAGAAAGTATCACCTTCAAAGATGAAAAAGGCTTTTAATATTGACAAATTATTCTTTATAAAAAAATTTTTATCTGTTTTGACTTTCTTATAAAATCTATTATTTTTACCTATTACATTAGCTGTATTAATTATTTTATTGGTAAAGTTATAGATAAAAAGAATAGATTTTATAAGAAAGTCAGAACAACTAAAAAAATTTTTATATAAAAGCAGATAAAACTAGGCAGGTAATTATAATTAATAATAACAGGTTTAAATTAATTTATCTAGTGTTAAATAATTAATATTAACTATATTCATTAATATCAAAATGAGTGATATATCAATAAAACAAATTTAGCAAGGCACTTTTTTAAAGTTTAATTGATAATCTTTGCAAAGATCATTTAATTATAGAAAAATTAATTAAAAAGTTTACTTGTGAGTAATAGTGATCTAGTGAGGAGTTCAAATATCCTTTGTGTCTGTAGTAAATAAATATTCAAGATTTAACTGTTTCTCCTGATGTATAAAAAGGAGGTAATAAGTAAGGCTGGCTGAATGTTTAAGGTGTCAGCTTATTACTCTGAGGGACTTAGGAATGAACACAGACAAAGCAAAAATCCTAATTTTTTGGAGGTGGTCTGTCTTGGATATGTCAGATCCCATCCCTCATCACCTGGTCATCCCATTGTGATCAAGCCAATTATTGGTGGATGCCAATAATTGGCTTCCCACAGTAAGTGACCATGTAATCAGGAGTAATGACTAATACATCCAGATCAAACTGTCAAAAAAAAATTCTGAGGGCCCATGCAGAATTAAACTCAAAGTGGCAGTCTCTGCATTGCTCATCCAATATCATGCAAATTCTTTATAAAAGTAATGATATGTAATAGAAAGAAATGTAACTTTTAAAACAAATTGATCTTATTACCATTATTCATGCTATTTAAATTTGAAAAGATGATTTGTATTTGAAAAATTATGATGATGTTAATTATAAAATTTGTAGGAGGAAGAAGGCCGACCCAGTTCCGAAGATGATGATAGTTCTGATGACGATCGAGATTGGATTCAAGAAATAAAAGAACAACACCGACGATTAAGGCAGAAAACTCATGAAGAAAAGAGTCATGAAGGATCTACCAAACCTTCTCAGTTTTATGAATTTAAAAGCAATGAATTTAAAGGATTCAATTATGCATATGAAGATGATAAATCAAAGTATTTTCATCACTAATACAATTTCAAACAGTATAATGTTAATTATATAAAGTATACTTAAAAATTATTTATTTTAATTTCAGGACAAGTTTAGATGAACGGTTAAAACAAATGGAGAATGAAGAAATGATAGTATCAAATAATTCTGTTGGAAATAAGACTGTTACTTTTACCAAGAAAAAGGTAAGTTCCAATTAAAATAGCCTTTAATAATAATAAAAATATAAAATTAAATTAAATTTTACTGATCTTATTCTAAGCTATTTGCTGATCAACCACAGATCAGCCAGTATTAGTGAATTAATCAGAGTTTTATGAGTCAAATCTATTAAATTTATATGTAAAACGTGAGAAAAAGTATAGCCTAATGAACATTGTTGTTTCTTTGATGGTTGGATATTTCTAAATTAATTCAGAAAAAACATTTTTCCTTCTTTGGTGAAGTTTTAATACTTTTCTATATTTACTTTCTTCTTCATTTTTGTAATGTAATAAAACAATTCACCAAATTTGTTCACCTACATCTAAAAGCTGGGAGTAACACTGGTAAATGTAATAGGCAAAGTTTCTCCAGAGTTCATTTAGACCAGGTTTGAAGATTGATAATTTGCATCTTTGCAATGAAATTTAAACTGTAACATAAATGAGCTCTTGGCTAGATGCTATTTTTATTCTAACCTAGGTCTAGCAAAGACTTTATCTCTACAATTTGCCCACAGTCTTATAAAATAAGAAATGAACTTCTTCGTAAACACCAGAGGAAATACAATTCACCACATACAAAAAACCTTTGTAAATCCAGTGGTACTTGTTTACACAGCAGTGAACGTTTTCGACCCCATCCGGGTCTTCATCAGGCTACGTTTATGAGAAAAATGTTCCATTTTTATTCTTAATTTGTTTTTCTAAATTTTGAATCGCATTCAGTTTGTTTTAATGTTCCATTCCACATGCATTCAAATTCCTCATAAACGTAGCCTGATGAAGACCCGGATGGGGTCGAAAAGGTTCACTGGTGTGTAAACAAGTATCACTGGAGTTACAAAGGTTTTTTGTATGTAGTGAATTGTCTTATAAAATGTTTTATTTCAAACTGTTCAATACTTAAAGCTTTCCTTTTTTGTTTATTAGTTGGATTATTATAATAAGAACACTAACTCATGTTAAATACTTTTATCAAATTTGAGAGAAAACACAATACACATTCATAAAGCAATGGACATGAGTAAACTGGGGTAAAGGAGAGATGTCATGTATAGGTTTGAAAATAATAATTCTGTGAGTTATTACTTTCAGCTAGATGTTTTTTTACTCTGCAAAGCATAGTCACCTGTTGAAAAATTATGTATGAGATAACAATTTTGTGTCTTGGTGATTTTATTCTTCTATTTATCTATTGTTGGTGAATAAATTCATGCCATATTACGGATGACATTGTACAGTACATCATTGGTACCTGATTATTCATTATGGTATGATTAGTTAATCAATAACATTGTTAATAATATCATTAACAATATGATTAATCTTAATTTTGATAAATGCACAATAGCATTAATTTGCAATAATGATATTGTGCCATTAAGTTAAGTCTGATGCACATGGGCAACAAATTTTAAGATAATAATGAATGCCAGCAAGCACAATCATCTCTGTTCATTATCAAGGTCAAAACAGACTTGGTAAAACTAGGCATTGATTTTGATTGTCTTCTTAACTTTACACTCCATTTGCGTTGGTCTTTAGTGTTGTTATTTTATTTCATAATCAAAAATTTTAAATTATTATGTCAGTTTGTTGAAATTCTAATGTATATGTTAAGTATTAAACTAGATGCATCCTGGAGCACTGTAGATATTTATATCTATGATTCAGAAATAACAAAAAGAATTCTAGAATTCAACAGAATAATCAGTGTTAAAGCAAACACCATGTATATTAAGATTAACATTTATTCAGGTGTAAAAGAGATCTTTCCAGTATTGCGCAAGTATATGTATTGCTTGTGCAGTTGTGAAAGTATAACCATTTTTCAGTAGTGTTTGAGTGTAAAGCACAAGTTAAATAAAGATAAATCGCAATGCAGTTCAGAAATACATCTAATGGGAGTATCCAGAAAAATCTTAAATGAAATCCATTATTAATTCTCTTGATGGGTTATGTGATTGCACAGTAAGATGTCTGGCAACATCTTAAATATTGACATTCAAATCTGATCCAGCCCTATAATTTATCATGTACTGTGATAATTTTACTTATGTAACTCAATATGAAGTCTGTTGTGTTTTTCCCTTCAATATTTTACCTGGGGACAGGAAGCATCAAGTACATCATTATATTACGTCCCTTTTCTCTTTCCCATCAGTTGTGTGTGTGTGTGTGTGTGTGTGTGTGTGTGTGTGTGTGAGAACAGAGTACAAACTGTAGATGATAGTAGAAATAAATTAAACTATTTTATATCAGCATGTTTTCTTCACTTCTAGCAGAAACCACTGCATATGATCCACAAACCACACATAACATATGTGTGATAAAGATGAAAACATATTTCTCATCCCTCATCTAAGATAGTCAATCATATCATGGATCCATACCATACCATATATCAGGTTATTCATAATGGGTGGAATTGTGGCTAGCAATTTAGCATTAATGTGCTGGTGTTGATAGCCATAAAGTAAAGGTTCTAGCTAGCCTCTTATTCTGGGGGACCAGAGTTCAAGTCCAGATTGCTTATAAATTTTTGTGGTCAGGTTGTTATATTAACTTCATCTCTCACAGCATTTTGCTGCCACCATTCCATTCTAATTTGAATCCACTCTTAGTGTCTGTAGGTTGAAGTTACCAAAAAATAGTGGTATTGTATATTGATTAATCAATCAACTAAACATTAATTCACACTTTAATTAATTTAATTTGTTATTGATTATTTGAAATGTCTTACTTTCATTTCAGAGTGATAAACAAGTAAAAAGAGAAGAAAGAAATAGAGAGCATTTAGAAGAACGCAAGAAATTAAGAAGATCAGCAAAGGCTTTAGTGAAAAGCACAAGGACAGGCAAATTCCACTGATACAGTTTGATTTTAATTGATTGTAAATGTGTAAAATTATAAAATTTTAGAAAAATATAATTTTTATTGGTAAGTTTATTTATTTGTAAAACTAATTACAATTTATATATTAAAATGTTCTATATAATATTATATAGAATTTTTAGAAATTTTTTGAAGTAGCAATAAATTAAATTAATATCATCATGTACATTACAGAATTTTATTTTGTTATAAAAAAATAATTGAAATTTTAATGTTAGAAAAATGGTGTTTGTATTATTTCAAATGAATGAATAAACTTATTAATTTAATCTAAAACATTATAATGTTTAAATTTAGAAATATTTTTATTACATAATTTCTGTAATGTTTTTAAAAATTTACTCTATATTTTTGTATATTTTGTAAACTGAATTGTACAAAAATAAAGCTGCATACTTAGAAGCAATAAAATTATATATTTTTCCTGATATTTTTTTAAAGAATAATTAGTAAAAATTGGAAAAAAATGTATACCTAAAAGACAAATTGTCTATTTTATAAAGTAACAAAATATTGTGTAAAATGGTGATAAATGTTTTTGTACAAGGACTGTGGTACATGGTTTGCAGACTTTTATTGTAAATAGCAAGGGCATTGATGTTACACTTTTTGAAGGTCCCCATAAGGTACTTGAGCTGAACTCTTCCTTCAAGAAAATACAATTGAATCATTTATTTCTGAAGAACCTGCTGGAAAACATGCACTCAATTTTGGTTTTCACAAAATCAGCATCTATTTTCTCTCTCAGTTTTTTCCAAACTGAGTGACAGCAAAACCAAGCATTAGTTAAAGAATACTTTTGGATGATGCCAAGTCCATTTGAAAAAGGCATAATCAACATTATAACAGTTATGTAACATAAGAATAAATGCAATAATCATATCAAGTTGAAAAGCATAAGTTGCTTAGAAGACAAGAGGGCACTGATAGTAGGAAAGCACTAGATTACCTACCTGCAAAGGCAGGTAATCTAGTGCTTTCATCCCCTCCAAATCGACACTAAATCAGGACATTATGGTACTAAATTAAAATATCTCAAACTATGAGAATTATATATATAGGAATGAAGTCTACACACAAGCATGAGTTCGATACATTACAATATTATGCAATTATATGCTTAGATTAACAGTGCCATCTGCAATGCAAAATCATACATTTAGTAATTTGCAGGTACTGAAGAATATATTTTATGTATTAATAAAAATATGTAGAAAAAACAATGGAGTCAGATAAATTGTCTTTACCCAATTGTACTATTCACTAGTACACAGAAAAATAATTCTCCTTTCTTTTCTGACTTCTGGAGGCTTAAAAAATTCCAATCCATAGACTGGTATAAAAACAAGAAAGGACAAACAGGTTAACTTTAAGAGCAAAAAATTTTTTTATTTAACACTATACTTCACCCCAAATGCATTTTGCCTTGTTTTGACCTTTTCAGCAGGGTTTCCTACAACCAGAATGTAACACAGTACACACCAGAATGTAATACAGCAGAAGACACATCTTTAATTTAACATAAGTACCATCGCGTTTACAACTATTATGTATTATCATCTCTTCCCAGCATTCTGCTGGTATCATTCTGCCGTTATTTAAATTTATAACATTATTTTGCATAACTATCGCAAAATTCTTTGAATTTTCTTTTTACCATACTTTTTTCTCTATTAAAGATTTTTACATTATTAATATCAACTTGGCAGTTATTCGCTTGACAATGTAAAAACACAGGAGATGTATTGACTTTAAGTCTTACTACAGACAGATGTTCCGACATCCTTTCAGTTTTCTCTCCGTTTTGCCAACATAATAGTTCGGTATTCCACATGTACACTGGAGTCTATAGATACTCCTTCCTCCTCCAATAGCTCTATATCCTTGTGAGGTTCAGTCCTTATTAGCCCAAATAACCTATTATTTTGAAATGGGACTAATTTAATTGTATTTTCACAAAAAATTTTTAGATATTTTTCAAAAATACCCTTAATGTACGGAATTCATTGCGCCTTTTTTTGGCTGAAGAGGCCAAAAAAAGGCAAAATGCATTTGGGGTGAAGTATAGTGTTAAATAAAAAAATTTTTTTTCTTAAAGTTAACCTGTTTGTCCTTTTTTGTTTTTTACCAGTCTACAAACTTGGAATTTTTTAAGCCTCCAGAAGTCAGAAAAGAAAGGAGAATTATTTTTCTGTGTACTAGTGAATAGTACAATTGGGTAAAGAATATATTTTATGTATATTGAGAATTATGGAGTTTGTATTTTATTTATTGTCATCTTATAAGTGATGATATATTGAGGATGATACTCTCAATTTATGTTTGACTAACTGGAAGACGACAATATAGGTCAGTCCTATTTGTAATCAAGAAAAATTGATGATGGCACCTTTAGTGCATTAATGCTTCATGTCAACAAATCAAACAACCAACTTTCAGATCATAAACTAATGTGTGAATATAGTGCTCTAGCTAAGTGTTTCTCATCAGATTAGGTTAAAAAATATTGACTAATTACTAAGTGGTACCTTGTTTTAGTAAAGTAATAACTGTGTAGCTTAGTGTTTCCCAATGTGAATTAGTGACACACTTTGAATATAATAAGGTTCCTGTGACACACCATAATTTTTACAGTTCATTTTTAAAAAATGTCTAAAATTTAAAATAAATTATGGTTGATTTTAAAAAATTTTAATAATACAGAAGCTAAACTTACCAAGACGACTACTTACAATTTTACAAATATACTATAAAAATAAAAAGACAATTTGAATCAATATGTAAATAGCTAGTCCTCATCTTTAAGCTGCAATGTTTATAGAAGTTCCTAAGAGTTGGTACACCAGCATAAGCACAGATGCATGCAACTTTTGTTAGGGGGTATTCTGATGCTGCAAAAATTTACAACAGTTGCTATTTTAGTGAATGCTGCCTCCTTTTCCCTTCAGTTGACTGGTGGTAAAAAGAAGAAAGATAAATGAAATTCTAAAAAATATTTAATATTTCATTTCCACAACATACCTGAGGCAATCTCATGACACACGTGTGTTGCAGCACACAGGTTGGAAAGCACTGGTGTAGCTTATATGCCAATAACTGCATATGTGATAAAAAGTATTCATCATTCACTAAATTAAATCAAATTATCAGATTTTTGTTTAGTATTTTATTTATTGAATAATTTATTAATGCTGTAATTTTAGGAGAAAGCAGATAAATCAACATCTCTTAGATGTATAATTAGAAAAATGCCATCAACATAAACTTTTATGCAGATGATTATATCATCTGCATAAAAGTTTATGTTAATGGCATTTTTCTACCTTCTCTGGACTTTATTTTATTACAACTGATATAAAATTGTGACTCAAGACTATAAAAAAGAGAGAAACATTTCATTTTTTGCAGCTATTTTTTTAAACACGTTGTTTCACCAATCTGCTAAATGGCTCGATGGTACAAGCTAGAGTGTTTAGCTCCATTTTCTGTCATTAAAGTTTTATATAGCAAAGTAAATAAATAATAAATCTTTGTAGTTTTGAATAACATCTGAAATGCTTGAAAACTAGTTTATTATTTATTTTACATGAAATTTTAACAGCTTTTATGTATAAAACTGGTTTGAAAGCTGTTAAAATTTCATGTTCAAATTTTCAAGAAGAAAAAAAGACAGTAACTATTATTGTAATTTTAAAAAATATGAATATTGTTTTCCTATTTAAATAAAGAAAAAATTTTTAATGCTTTATCAAGATTTTTAAGAATACTTAAGAGAAAATTTATCAATTAATCTGTTCATTTTAATAGTTAGATATACAGTAATACCCCGAACTTACGCGATAGGTGGGACCGAGCGGTAACCGCGTAAGTCGGGGTATAATTTCACATATAAATACATACAAATAATTTTTAATTGGGGCCGGAGACTAAAGAAAACAATAATTTAGAAAAAAATGTTTAATAAAATCTTAGATAATACATATGTATAACAAATTAGGCCTATATTATTTTACAATTTTTCACATTTACTTGATTATTACGGCATAATTTTAACATTGTTTCCATCTCAGCGATAATACTGTGACGTTTACGAATGATGCTTGAATTTAAAGATTGAGCATTTTTCACAGCTTCGAGAATTTTTTCTTTGCCTTTTATAATTGTTCTGACCGACAATTCCGGTAGATCAAACTTCTTTGCCAATTCACAAATTTTCATTTTTGTATCGAAGTCTTTAATAATAACGAGTTAAACACATTAGTAATGAATCGTTCGAAAAGTCTAACAAAATAGGAATAACGATAACTTCATTCTCGCTTAACTCGTTCGACTTTACGAACATTTATGTTGATGGCATTTTTCTACCTTCTCTGGACTTTATTTTATTACAACTGATATAAAATTGTGACTCAAGACTATAAAAAAGAGAGAAACATTTCATTTTTTGCAGCTATTTTTTTAAACACATTGTTTCACCAACAGAACCCAATGTTAACTTTACATTCCAAAGATAAAGTTTTTCTTTTCTTGTTTGATGCAGAAGAATTAGTTCTACTTCGTTTGGATGACATAGTAGAGTCTCTCAAGTCTCCGTAGATATAACAAACACAGAAATAAATAACACAAAATAAATTGTAGCTATGTGTGGATTCCGCACGACACATCTGAACATGTAAGCTGAACAATAGTGTGGGGGGAGTGAGTAATCAAGGGTTGCGTGGCACTCAAACATAAGACAAATCAATGAGATTTGAAAATCGCGTAACTCCGGGTTCACATAAGTCGGGGTAGCATAAGTCGTGGTATTACTGTATTGATAAGTCATGAATTTTGTACATAATTAAAAATTTATTCTATTCAGCCTATTTGGTTTTTAGTTGTTCTTATTGTACTGTTAATTATTTTCTGTGTACATTCACTGGGATATCATTTTTACATGATGCAGCAAACTATAAGAATCAATATTGTGTATATGGTTCAATTTAAATTATCCCTATTCAAAGTAATCTGTAGAAAGAACCAGAGAGAAATTAACAATAAGAAAAAAATGTTTAAATGATCACTGATAGTGGAAATATGGTGTTGTGGTATCAAATTTTGATCTTGTACAATGACTATTGTATTGAGCATCGTACCTGATCATGTTTGACAGCTCCCAAAAGCTTCTATCAGATCTTTGTTATGTCTAACCACTTAAATACCACATTAATGTAGGAAATGAAGGAACAAAATCTATCAATTAAACTTTGTATGCTGTTGATTATGGTCAATTTTTCAATCACATAATCAACCAGTTTGCTCTGCCATAATATTTTCCTATTCACAATTCTGTATTTTTCTTATTAGTGAGTATTTGTAATAGTTATTTGATGACAAAATCTCTTTCTTGAAGTGTTCATATCAAGTATGATAGCATTTCTCCCACTAGTTCACTCTGCAGATTGCTCTTAATAGCAATCACTTAATTTAAATCGCCATGTTTCTATAAGTAAATTTTTCATAATCAGTTTGAATTGAAATAATATGGACATGTGTCTCTAATAAGTACTCCTTCAGTGGGAATATGTTAAGATGGATTGGGGTTTACTCTGCCTTGGTCCTGTAGAAATTTTGAGAAAATTAAACTAAGTATCTGAATATAAGGTTTTCGTTATGAGGAATGAAGAGAGGGTTCAGTTCATATGACGGACTCTGGCATGAAATAGAAAAGTGAACAGACTGTGCTTCATCTAGATATCATATTTCTGATTGATTAAATAATAATAATGATAATAGCCCCACCCTCCCATAAGAAAATGACATGAGACACTACTAAAATAGATTATAAAATTTATAGTTGACTTAATAATAATTCCAGAAAAATCATTATTCTCATAAAGAGAATAATTCTGGAATGTTCAGGAAATATCAAATGTATAATTAGCTTCCATAAAGATTTTGTGATTACTAATAGCGATGAATGTATGTTTGATTCCTGAATATATTTATAAGCATTTTCTTAAAACATTGTTGAAGCTGACTCAAACATATAACTTTAATTACATTAAGAGTATGTTTGTTTATAGAAAATTATCTAGAAAATAAGCACCTGCTACTGCTTTGCATTTTTGCTAGCAGCAATGATAACCATTAAAGACATTGTGAAAAATGCTTTGACGAGCAGTACAGACACTGGCAGAAGTGTGTACATGCAGATATGTGTGTTATATAACCTGAAAGAAGTTGAAATTCTTAGTAAAACAACAGTCCTGTAGGAAACAAACCAGTATAAACAACCTAATAATATGCTGGAATGACCTCTTCGAATCTAATTGTCTAATAGGAGCCACCAAGTTTGGTCTGTCATTTGCCACACACAAGCTAATTGTAACAGAAATGATAGTTCCTGCTGTGGAGAGTTTAATTACCCCTTTATAGGACATCAATAAAGAAACATATAGATTGACAATAGTATTAAAATGAAAAACCACAGATTTATAACCATTAGCATGAGAGAAAGTAATGCACATGCTGCAGCCAATTTTTATTCCCAGAAATCATTTCGATGGAATTAAATGGAATCAGGAGCAAAAAATTTGTATCATTCCTTGTAATAGGCAGACATTCTATCCCTTGAGCCATCTTAATCCCTTTATTTTAGCTTACCAAAGAGAAAAGTTTAGTTTTGTTGAAAAGTATAGACAAACAAACTTTCATTTTTAAAATATCCTAAGAATATTATTTTTAAATTTTTTCTACATTATTACTTTAAAAAATCTTCATCTTTTAAATCCATTTATTGTAAAATTACAAGAAAAACCTTTACTATTTTTATTATCTTTGCAGTTAATAAATCTCGTGTTTTCATGCTCAATTATTACATTAGGTAATTTCTTTTAATATAATAATTATAATTTCAAGAGATAGAAAAAAGAATTTTCTTCATTTTTTAAATTAATTCCCATATATTTAATGTAAACTGCATCAAAATTAATCAAGAAGTGTAGTAAATGTAATTAAGTTAAACGTTAAAAAAAAAAATGAATTTGCTGAAATAATATTTTTAATTACATTTATTATGCAAGAAGATACATTCACAATTTTTTAATTTATTTTTGATTCTGTTTAATTTATTATTTTAAAATTAATTGGATATTAAAATTTAATGTAATTTTATTTCTTTTTAAAAATCATATTTTTAAATTTTCCATTTATAAAAATTGATTTAAAAAAAAACAACAAAACATTTCTTTTTTAGTTTACATCTTTTTAATACATTTTTCTGCCCGGGCTGACACTAAGAGTGCCTTCTTTTCATAGGTTTAGCTAGGCGTACAGTAGAAGTAGAAGGATAGGAATGGGGCAGAGAAGTAGGAGAAAGAAGAAAGGGAAACTGGGATGATATCTCATGAACCCAGGGTTTTATAGGGACTGAACTGGACGCTGTATAATAAAATTTATATAATTTTAAGCGAATAAAGAGAAAGAAAAGAAATATGATAAACTGAGAGTATAATGTTAGAAGATATAGATGGGATCCAGAGCCCATGATTGCTCTTTAGAAATGGAATACTGGATAGAGGGGTAGGAATGGTGTGTTGAGAAATATTAACTGTGTCTGATATGTTTGTCAGATGCCATCCATAAACATTTTTCTGATTTGATTACTGTATTATTACTGTTCAGTGGTCTATGTCTTAACTACTATTAATGATATTGAAGATTCAGTATTTAATAGCAATCGGAAGATTTGGCATGTTCAAAGTCCACACACAAATATACTGGATGTTAATATCTTAGGTACTTACATGCAGTTTGATTTATTTGAATAAGAAATGTAAGTCTTCCATTTATATTTTATACCGAATCTTTGATACTGTCTAAAGCAGTTAAGACTCAAGCTGGTAACTTTTATAATGAATAATTACCATTAAAAATCAGTTAAGGGGAGGGAGTTTTCAGACTATAAAACTCATTGCTGTTATCTTCTCAATCCTAGAAACATCATATTATTTTTCTTTTTTAATATTAGCAAACAGTAAAGATTCTGGGCCTTCCTCTTTTCGGGTTTTTTTACATAAATTTAGACCTCGTTCAGACTACAATCTATACTAATTTGAAAATTGTAGAATATAATAATCCGACTTGCAAGATCTTTATCATTTGCTAACTATGAACTTATCCAAGTTTATGAAGAGGTTAATATTTTCACACCTATTACATGGAATTAACTGAAAAAATTTAAAAAAAAGATCATTCAAAATGCAATTTATAGTTCAAGAAATTTTATATACAGAGGTGTATTTTATATTGTATATTTTTTTTATATTTATTACAAATACTATATAAGCTTATAATAAATTCAAGATATTATTTTTCAGTGTTTTCTTGCAACTAGTTTCCTTAGAATACCTCATATTCAAACAATATGAGTCAGCTTCTGCCTTTTTCTTTCCTTTTTTAAGCCTCTTTCTCTAATCTAACAGTTGGAATCAGATTATCCATTAAGATAAAAAGTATCTTAAGATATTTAATAAAGGATAGATGATGTCTTAAATAGGATTTACAATAGTAAATCCTACTTTACTAGCAGACTTCCTATTTATCCTTCATTCCCAATAATAGGATTTGCTATAAGATACACTACCTAATAGCTGATTCCGCTTAAAATTTCTCCAACTTAAAGAGAATACTTCTAAAATATAAACTCTTAAATTTCAACTCCATCTCTAATACTTCTAAATGTTGGATATGTAAAATTCAATATTTTATCAATTTTAGAATTATAAAAAAAAATTTTTTTGTATTATTAAACCTGAAAAATTTCTTAAAATTTTAAATCTAAAGCTTATGTTTAGTATATTTAAAGAAAATTTACATGAACATACTCTGGATAGTCTCTTTTATTGCCTCTAAAGTTACAAAATTTACATGTAAAATACCTGTTTGGCTCACTTCTAAATTTCCTAAATATTTCTTATATATTTATTTCTAAAACTGTAAAATTTTCATATAAAATATCCTCTGCATTCACTTCTAAAATATCTAAATACGTCTTATGCATTCGCCTTTAAAATTCCTAAATATATTCTATAAATCTACCTGTAAAACCAGAAAATTCGCGCATAAAATACCTAAATATATTCACCTGTAAACCTATAAAAACCAGCAGAAAGCATACGCAAAACTCTTCCCCCCTCAAAGACTCGCAAAGTAAATTAGTAATAATCGGCAATAATAATGGCGTTGTATGTACGTAGGGGAGTTACTGTTATCGACGATACGTTCGTAACGCTGTCCGTTGACGTAAAATGTTGACAAAATTGACATCAGCTCGTCTGACCGTCGGAAAAGCGCACCTTAAGTAGGTCACATCGGTGTTAAATGCGTCAAGGTTACTTTCAGGCCAAACGGTCGTCCGTCTTCGAAGTTTGGGAGCAAAACCGGGTCAAACGGAGGCGAATGTAGAGCAGTGGGACGACCGAGGACGGTCAAGGACAATTGTAAAGACGAGTGTGTCGGTGTACCGGACTCGATTATGGTTCGGTTGCTGGCCAAGGACAATGGCAACTGCCAGTACCGCTGCATTATCGCCGTTTCCAACACGTACTATCCGACCTTGTTTACGCCGATAACTGCGTTGTGTTGTTTCTCTGTCGACGTTATACCTTCCACCCCCTTTTTTAATAGGTTAGATAGTTTCCTCCGTAACGGAGAATAATCCCCTGATGCAGTCCTCTGCCTTCTAATTATGGGGAAAAAAAGATATCTAAACAATTAAAGTCTTCTTCTAGCATAAGACAAGCTTTCTCCTAATGGAAGGATCTAACTTACACCTTTTCCTGGATTCATCTTGTATTCAAAACAATAGAATGTTAGTCCCTTACTCTTAAGGTGGAGAGATTCATCTTAAAGCATCTCTCTGTTAATACTGAGCTACTTTATGAACTTTCCCTTAACAGTAGGATTTAGTTAAGGCCTCCTAATAATAGAAGGTCTCAATTATCTAGAAAGAAAACGTTTTTCATAGTAGAATATCAGTGTATCTTAATGGGATACATCCCTGATTAGAGGATTTTCTCCCTATAACGGAGGATAATCCTTTACTTAATCATTGCTTCTAGTAGGAATTAACTTCTAATAATAATCCTCCAACAAAATGATTTTATTTTTGCAACAGGTGATAATGTTGGACTCAACAAATTAGAGCCTTTGACACACCTTCATTCCTTAATTAAATGCGATCTCTGACTGACCTTCAACCCTTAAAACCGGATCCTAATCTCTCATCAAAGATTCTCTCCGTCTTTTAATGAGATTAAAAAAAACTCCTTAACGCAATATAATCCGTCAAAAAAATAAGATTATATGTTATTTTAACAGAGGGGAAACCTCCGTAAACCTCTATATTTCTGGCAGATTTATCACATTTATCGATTCACATATATTAAATCCGGTTGGGTGCAGATAAACCCAATTGCAACTCGAGGTTTGTTGACTCTTACAAAGAATCTCGACGTCATTCGGTGTCCTGGCAACGGTCCGAATTTGGGGTCGACCGACAGACACGCTTTGTCGCTAATCGGGTCGAATGGAGACAGAATTGGGACGTAGAATATCTGTCAAGGACTTCGACCGCTGATCCAAGGTGACGAGGTGGGTGTATACGTCCGAAACACGCAGGGGTGGAAGGTTGTTGGGTTAAACCGTGACGCCAAGAAGAATAGTTCATTTTTGTCATAGATACGTGCCACCGTTTCGTTTACGTCAAACCGTGACGTAACGCGGACGAGACCATTTTTTTGACGGATACACTCGATCCTATTCGTACCTCTTATAGAATTGGATCGGTCCTAAGGACATAAATTTCGTTTATATAAATATAGGAAAAGTGAAATTATCTTCGTATGGGATGTAACGTTGCTAATCTTGTAACTAAAGGTGATTGTTGTAACGTTACTAGAAGAAAGTGTGAGAGAAATTTTATGGTGTAGAAAGCCATTTATCCCATTTATCTTCTGATTTTTAGCTATATTTATGTTTAAAAACATCCCTTTAGTGATCGATTTTTAATGATCTAGAGCCCAAAACGCAATAAAACACGCCCAAATGAAAGGATTTAGGACTTTATAACATTGATACTGTACGTAACTTACCATTTACAGGTAAGAAATAAAAGCATTACGAATTATCTTCAAGATCTTACCTATTATTTGAATGGATAAACGTATAATTACCGACTCTAACATATACAAAGTGTATTGTAATAACTATTATAATGTAACATAATACATATTGAAAGGATATTATTATAAGGAACACTCTAACGTAATAAAATTCGCTGTAATAAATGGTAACGTAACGATTGATTATAATACTAGCAGCGTAACATTAAGATATTTACATGCCAAGGTATCGTAACTTATTAAAATAAGGAATACAGTAATGTAACGTTATTAATGTATAGGTTATGGTAACAAATATGTAAAGTAACCCATAAGATATGGATACTCTACTCATCACTCAGGGGATGTAGTAGAATTGACATCTCCCACTATCCCTTCGCTATCTATATATAAATATATATATTATTCCCAGTACGAGTATCTATCGTAACACGAGTTACTAAGTAGTTAGTAAATAATATGGATGTAGTTATTGAGTCTTATATCGCATGATAACGTAACATAGTTTATTTGTATGGTGTATAGTAATTAAAGGATATAGTGACGCTACTGTTGCACTGTTGCAAAAGTAAAGTAACTTAATCAAAGATTTATGTTAAAGTTTAATAAGGTAACATGTAATTTTAGTTTTTTTCAGGGTTAAACTTTTCATTTTCGATCAAATTTATGGTTTGCAACGAGGTCATTTTCCTTAATTTACATTCTCCTCCATCGAAAAAAATCTCCTCTTACAGGTTATAAAACTTATATCTAATAACAGCCTTCGACTATTTTATAGCCTTAACTAATCGCCTTTTTTTTTAGATGACTTCAATTGACTAGTTATAAATCTCGTTAAGTTATATCGATTTGTTTTATGTCATTTTTTAGAATAAATTCCTCGAATTTTCTCAACTTCAAATACACAAAATTTTGGAAAAATTCATTAAAAAAATTTTGATTTTAAAGACTAAATTTACCTCAAAAAAAATCGAAAATAAAATCTGTAAAAAATAAATCCAACAAAGAGTTGCATAACTTTCCCGGCAAAAACACTTAAAATTGCGTGTGGCGTCATCTGTTGTGATGTTTAAATTTTTTTTTTATATTATTAATTAATATAAAATGCCAAAAAGCTTAATTTTGAGGATAGAAACTAGTTTTATATATTAAAAAATTGTAAATTCTAATAACGAATAATATCATTAAATCTGACCCTCTCAAGATATGGCACGTAACCTTTAACTACCGAAATTTAATAGCATTAATGCCCGTAATGCACAAACCTCCCTGCAAAATTTCAGAAATTTTCGACAAAAGGCACAGAAGTTATGAAGCTTCAAACTTCAACAAAATCGTACATTTGACCTTTAACATCAAAATTTAATAACATCAATGTCTCTTATATACAAGTTACCATGACAAATTTCGTTTCTTAATCTTTACACCATCTTGAGATATTAAACGAAATAGATATGTAAACAAACACACACAGTACAGTACATATACATAGCCACAGAATTCCCCCCTCCCTTTTTTTAGTTCTAGGGAAACCTGGAGAACCAATTCGACACGATTACAATACTACAAAATGTAGTTTTTGTATGTGTTTGTGTGAATACGTGTGTATTATACGTATGTTTGCTGTGTTTATACTGTACAGTACATTATATTGTCTATAGCCTAACATATAATACATAGAATAACGTAGAAAACATAAACACGTGACGATGCACGTGTTTATGTTTTCTTTGTTTGCTATGAGCTGTCATGTATTTTGGGTGGATTTATACTGTTTGTGTGTTTATGTATCGTATTTATGTATTATATATTTGTGTTTTACATAGATTTGCTTATGCTGTGTGTGTAATAAATCGAGTTTTAATTATAATTATGATATAGACTTTTATTTAATGTCCTTTGTAAAGCTTTAAGAAAATAGGTCACACCATTCCTAAACTCTTTCTGCTTTGTTACGTAAATCGATATTTTAAATATATTTTTGTATTAATGTTAAAGGTAAATCCTGTGTTTATTTTTGTTACGTATGATATCACTTTGAATATAGAATAAAGAATAACGACAAAAAATGTGGTGTTACGGATAGGTTTTGCGATTTTGTATCCTGCATTTATGTGTTACACTTATGTGTAATTTATATCTTCATATATTTTGTACTGTATGTGTTTACATGTTCTTTTTGCTCTGTTTTTTGTGTTACGCTTACGTGTACTTCATGATTTATATTGTGCTGTTTGTGTTTATGTGTTGTATTTGTTTTACGTGTGTTAAATGAGTTTATGTATTTGTTATGCATATCTGTGTTTGACGTGTATGTTGTTTCTTTATGCTACATAACCTATACAGTCGACCCCCCTATAACACGGGTTCCTATAGTTCGGATTCCTATATCACGGAGAAAAAATTGCGACAGTATTCGTTCAAACATGCTAAAAAAAACTCGTATAATTCGGTAAAACGACATCGCCAACTCGTGTCGCAACATGATTGGTCGAATCTAGACCAATAGCGGATATTGTACAAACCGTTGAGCAGCGGACTTACTAAAAACCGTTTATTATTTAACGTCCATAAAAATTATATTTATATTAATGATGTCTCCAAAGTTCAGCGAATTTTTCGCAAAAAAAATAATTTATCAGGAAGCACGCGAGCGCCATTCGATGACAAGCTCCACGATGAAAACAAGCTTAAGCAATGGCGTAGTCGAACGGTGCACGCTCGGTAAGTAATCCTACAATTTTTTGTTTATAGCATAGTTTATATGGATTATTCCCAAAAAATTATACGTATTTTGGAAATGTTGAGTCGAATTAGTCTAGAATCGATTAATTTTATGTAAGAAACCTTTCAAACAGCCGTAGTCCGTAAACTGCATACGTGCCGGGCTGTGATTGGCTAGACTCGTAGAAAATGGATTCATAAAAACCGGAACGTATCTACCGTGTTATATAGGGGTCGACTGTATTTATGTATTTTGTGTTTATTTTGCTATATTTGTGTAGTTTTTATTTATGTATGAGTATTGTGTTTATGTATGCTTTTATAGCTTCTGTCTACTTATGTGTTTGTATTTGTTCCTCATATCCATATAAGTCCTGTTAATTAAACATTATTGTGTATGTTTTCTCTAAATCAGACGTGTAAATAAGCAAGTTTGTCATTAAACGTTTTGTGTAGTGATGACTAAAATACTGCTGAATAATAATCAATAAATAATAGGCACGTCGCATCAATTAAAATTGTGGGAAGAAATCCCAATACAGACACACTAAAGTACTATATTTCTTCGATTATTTCTTCTAATTATTTAAAAAGATACTTAAAAAGAATTTATGGAAAAAATCTAATTCTGGTGTTTATTAAGTCTGTAAATTTAAGAATTGAACGGAAAAATTATTGTAAATAAACCATGTGCATCACAAGTTTGTCTTTTTATTCATTAGTAATTACTATCCTAATGTTAAAACGTGTTTCAACTTTTATCTCAAACACTACAAATCTACCGAGATAAGCGTGTTTTCAAATTGGAAAAATGTTTACCGGATATCTACAGTAATATCCGTTTTAATGATTATCTTAATGCATTTGTCTGCCTTAATTACGTTAACTTATCGTAAAGACTATTGTCGCCTTATTCCCTGTCTTATCGACACCCCTTTGTTGTGTTCTAATTCAAACGGTACGTCTGTTACAACGAGTTATCGAAATCTTTCTGTCCGTCTTACCTCGTTAATTGTTGTAAATTCGTTTTCTCTAATACACTAGAAAGTATTATTTTCGTGAGTTACTAAATGGTTTGTTAACAAACGCAAATTCAGAATTATATACTATACATAAGCACACAAGACAAAGATAAATACTGTAGTAGGCTATAACACAAGCACATCTCGTAGACTATTGTACGACACAGTATGAAAGTGTTGCATATATCGCACATAAACATGAGACAAATACACATATTAGACTAGAATTAAATATATACATATCTGATTGTACAATCTGAATCATATGTTTGTTATGTTTATGTATAGCCAAAGTTCTATGCGATAGCGGAACATAATAATATAATCAGTAACACAATAGATGACACTGCATCGATTGCTATGTAAATATCTTTCATAAAAAAAACTGGTATTAACACTATTAGTATAATAATTAAAACATTGTTAACACAATAAATCTGTTGTCAAAATTGAAATGTATTTCTTAGTTTGTTAGATTTTTTCCCCTGTATCTTTTGTTTAATTTACGTAATCAACATGGCGCTTTCATGACCTCATTTTAACGCGTTGAGCTTAATATACGTCAGTTCCTGTGTTAAAAATGGCTTAATTTAGAAATTAATTTTCATAAGCTGAACTTCACTAAATTTTGATTGCCTAATATTCAGTCATATTACGTGTCGTATTATAAATACAGAGAAATAATACTAAATAAACGATACGCACCTCGACGTGTCCATTACAAATATGAACGAAACACTGCTACAGACATTCTAGATTTATTTTTACTTTTGTACTTTTTTTTATAGAAAACTTATCTATAATGTATAAAATTTGAACTTTCGTTTTTCAGTATAGCATTACATGTTAAAAAATAAATGTTTTATATAAACACGTATTGAATTGTTCGACAGCCATTAACTCGAAGAACGTTACAAAGTAAACCCCCGTGAGGAGAGAACGTTACTGTGACACATTCAGTTCTAGAGTGGTATAGAAAGGTGTGGATGTGTCGAAAAGAGAAAAAGAAAAGATTCCATGTGAATACTTCATGAAACCAAACTGGAAGGGTAATGGGTTAAGAGTCCCTTGACAACTACAATTGATTGGATTGTATATCCCTAAAGGATTTCATAAAAGTACAGATACTTCCTGTTGTAAATGTAGAGTAGTAGTTAAATAACGTATTCTACTTCGATCCCAGTTACAGTACTTAATCTCTTCTGTATTATTTATTTACTGTTGCTTAATTTTAATCACTATCATCTGTAGAAACATCATTGTCAATTATTTATAACATGTTAAAAGAAAATATATTTCAATTACTATAACATAACTTAATTTTATGGTAATTTTACTTCTTATATATATATATATATATAAAATGTTCTAGAATTTCTCTAGAAATTACTATTTTATTACTTTCTTTTGGAAGGTAAAATAAAGAAAAATTGCTAATGCTACTAAAGGATGTAAGTAGGAAAATATAAGATTACTTTTGATCTCTCGCTTTTTTTTAATCTGTAAATAAAAATAGAATCAGGAAGAAAATAGAAAATATCATTTGTTTTTCTTTATTATATAGGATAACACGTGTTAGAAATTTTTTCAGTTGCAGTTGCTTGATGCCTCAATTTATTTCATTTATTTGACTATTTATTAACAAATTTAGCACTTTGTTTTATTAATAAAATCTCTGACGGTTAGGCTTTTTTGATTATAAGTATTTTGTTTTTAAATAAGTAAAAGAGTAAGTGATCTGCATCATGTAAAATGAAATAACAGCCATTTAAAGAGGCGCGCGACGGCGTGTCGCATCGTTATATATTTTAAAAACAATGTATATATAATTTATTAATTAATTTAAAATAGTTTAAAATTTTCTATTTTTTACAGTTTTTAAAAATGTTTTATTCTTGGTTTTCAAATTTAACATAAAATGAGGATTTTTTTTAGGACGAGCGACGCGACGCGATAGGCTCATTGTTTTCAATATGGCGAAGAATTGAAAAATAGACCAAATTACTTTTTTTTTCAATATATAGATATGGCTGCATTTTTATATTCATATAACTATTAGAATAAGAATAATAATGTAAATAAAAAATAAAAACGCTTTTACCAGTTTAAAATCTCTAATTACATAGTAAATCACGATAAAGAGGATGCATCCCAAACGAAATAATTTAAAATACAGTAAAATAAATTCAGATATTATATTTAAAAGAGAATATGTGTTTATTTTAAATCTGGAAACTCATTTCCGCTGTTTTAAAGTACTCATAAAGTAGGAATTCCTTTGTGGTTGAAAGATGTTGATGTACTGAATGTCCACCGGATTTTATTCAAGATAAAAAATAAATGCATTAAAATATGATGTGTTGGAATATGCTGCAACCATTCTAAACACACATTATAAGTTCAAATCTTATACTTCTATGCCATTAGTATGAATTTATGAACTGAGAAAAATCCCTCTTCATCTCAATGCGACACAAATCTGAAGTACAGAAGAATGATTTTTCACTTTTTTCTTATATTTAACTGCGGAAAATTCTTTAAAATATTATGAAGAGCTTTAGAAAGTGTCTTTTTTTTGTAGATTATTTTTTATTTTTATTTCGTACAAAATAATGTTGAAGTTCTACGAAAATGCTTAAAAATTCGAAAAACAAATTAAAGGTTTTCAATTTATATAAAAATACTATAAAGTTTTGTAATTTTGCAACTTAATAATGCTAATTTTTTAAATAAAATTAATATGTAAATGATAATAATCTGTATTAAAATCAGTTAATGTAAAAGCGGCGCGATACAAGATGGCGAGATGAAGCATTGCAACGCGCTTAATTTACATTAAGCGCGTTACAACGCGATTACAGTCATTTTAATATAAGTAAGTTTTGAAATATAGAGAATAAGAAGTAGACAAAAAGCATATAAACATATTTTTCAATTACCATAAAGGCTGACTATTACTAATACGGAATAATTGGGACCTGTAGGGTGCAGGAGTAATTTCTCTGTTTCTTTATGTCATAAATTGTAGACGAGCTAATGGTGATATAATAAATAATAATAATAATAAATTAAATTATGAAAGGAAAAAAAGTGAATAAAGAGTTAAAATTGGCAACACTTCTTACACGAAAGGCAGATTGTCAATTTCTTTCTGTATTACGTTACGCTGGAATCAGATTGGTTACAAAAAATTCAAAAATAATTTAAATTAACGGAATATTCTAAATGTTGAATTTAAAAATTATTAGCAGTTTTTTTTAATTTTTTAATTTATAAAATATAAAACTTTAATATTTTTCTAACAGAAAATAAACTAATAGATGAATGATCGATGCGAATAACGTATAACGGTAATATTAAGAAAGTTTATTTAGCATAAAATCGTTATATCCGAGATATTTTTAATATAGAAAAAGTAAAGAAGTAAAGAATATTATCTAAATCAGAGAGACTTTTACGAATTTTTCTTAAAATATCAACAAATTTATTAGAATTTTGATTTAAGAAACAAGATGTTTACCTCAAGCTAGAAATAACTTTTTCACATTTTCATTTAATTTACCATAATGAAAATAGAAACCCAAGGCATTAAATATCGAGTAATTAATTCTCAAAAGTCATACGTATCGAAACGTGGTGTAATCATCCGAAACAGATTTTCAACACTGGCAATTTTTATTGCTCACGACCAAACTAAAAGAATCTACTAACAGAAAGCGACAGAGGGGTGTGTGTTTTTTCTTCTTCTTTCTTTCTATTTTCTCAACTTATATCTTAACTCGACAGCAGTTTTGCTATATTTGATAGAGTTAACAGAACCGGAACGTCATTTCCACCTGGAATTGACGTACAACAAATCTGTGCTTGACAACAAAATTGTCTATTTTATTTGTCTACCCGTACACGTATCTTTCATCTTTAGATACAAAATTAAATATTTATTTATTGTTAATTTAAAAAAATTTGCTATTCATTCGAGATCGATGTCCAAACTTAAGTATATTGAGAAAAAAAAAAGCCTCATTGTAAGTAATGGTGAAGTACCTGTTTGAAAGAGTCGAGTTTGTTCATCTTTTTACTCTTAGAGCTTTGTAAATAGAGTATAATTAAATAAATTAAATATTAGAAAAAGTTTATCTTTTATTTAAATCTAAAAATATTCAAAAATACAAGAAAATTTCACGTAAATCTTGAAATGGATTGGATAATGTATTGTGACTATCAAGAAAGGGTCCCTCCTCGAAAGAGTTTTATGAGAGCCTGTCTGTAATTAGATAGATATTAGACAAGCGAAGAAAACACGGAGAACACCACGTGGCCAGAGGTGAGGCGCAAATTCGTGACTAATGTTCAGCAGTTTTTATCGTTCGAGTGCTGTTTGGAATATGTTAGAACATTTCATAAACTCTTGTTGCATAATTCAGAAAAAAAATCAATATTTTAGCTAAATTTTCACTTCTTCATTTATTTTTAGAATTTTAAGATAATTGCCTCCGAGTAGATAAATTGTAGTAATGACTTTACAATGTTTCGCTCATGAATTTTGACACCTCTAGGTGAGAAATCGATTTTTATGTCTTAAAAATCCAACTTCACTTCATATTAATATTCAGTTTATAGGATTATATTCGTTACAATTAAACTAAACTTTAGTTGTTTTTATCCCCTCTTAAAAACTGGCATCTTTTTCTAAAAAATCAGAACGTAGATTACTTAAATATATATATCCATTTTTTCCCCCTCCTCCTTTTCTTTAACTCCATTTGTAAAAGATATTCATTCTAATATATTTTTTAAAAATCACTATGCTTTCATTAATGAAAAAAATAGTTAAAAATATATGTAAATTATTAATTTATACTGTAAAAGATATAACTTTTAATAAAATTAAACAAAATTTTTTTTTGTTCTCTGTTTAGTTAGCTGCAAGCTGCACATTAATTAATTTCCAAATTGCTCGGCAGATAGCATAGAAAACATTATAAATATATGTTTAATGTATATTAAACTATATTTTTATTGCAATTTATATTGTTAAACAGAATAAATTTGCATAAATTATGTTAATAAATGTTTGCTTTCAATCTAACTCTATACTCTGCTTTTCTGTTTTTGTATACTTCAAATATATTTTTAAATAATTTATATTCTTGTGTACAGTAGATAAAAATATAAAAAAATTCTAAAGAATTTAATCTCCATAACTTTCTAAAGTAATTTATTTTCTATGCAAATGCGTTATATGAATGAACGAATAACAAATTACTGTATTTCTCTTGACAAAATGGCGCCTAACTTGTGAATTGTTTTATGCAGGGAAAAATATCAATTTTGTTGGATAAAACATTGAAAATATTCAAATTCGTTTTCAGATAAATGTAACTTAAATTATTTTTTAAAAGTTAATTTAAATGTGAAATAAGGAAAACGAAAACAATGTTTGAACGTTATTTCTATTTTAAAAAAAAAAAAATGTTCTCCAATAGCGATTTGTTACGTCACGCATAGTTGAGTCTGATTGGATAAATTCAAAAACATTGAAAATTTGAAATTTTGAATATTAAAATAAAAAAATAATTTTATTTTAATGTTATTTAATAAATTCTTGTAAGAAAATTAAATTTCTCGTTGGAAATTTATTACAAAATTTTAAATTTANACACTAAAGGGGCCTCAAACTTGATATGAAAATAATATAAAAATTAAAATTTCTTTTAAAGGTAGAAAAAAAATCTGCTTTTACTTGTTTTATCAGTGGCGTATGTAGTTAAATGCAGGCAGTACATTGCATTGGGCTGAATACTAATTGCTTGCTTGTTTGTTTGTATAGTTATGGTAAAGCAAAACTTGGGCGATCTGCCTAGGGGTATACCTTCCGGGAGATATTTTTAAGGGAAACTGGCCCCTATTTAGGCGTTACAGACGTGGAGAAGACCCGGAAAACGCCCGTCTGAGCGAGGCGCGAACCCACGACCGAACTCCCAGTGTTCAAGGAACGAAGACCTCTTGGGCACTGGTGGGCCTTGAATACTAATACCTTACCAAGGAGAAATAATAATTTTAAAATGTTCTTATAAAATATGAAATGTTTGAATACGTGTGTCATATATAGTACAGTACATAACTAAAATGAAAATACTATGTGAGGCCCTAATACTCATAAATAACACTTGCACTGACGGTCCTAACTCGTAACACTTGCACACCGATGAATTTTACGAGATGAATTATCGTATTTATTTATTAAATTAATATTTGTCTTTTCGTTTTGGTTCTGTGGAAATTCTGTGAGCACTAAGGTGGAGTTTTCTCTACGTCCATCGTGGATTTGGCCAGGTGTAACTTGATAAGGGACAGGATCCGACATATCTAGAACGGTTCTCCATAAAGAATTCTTGAGATTGTTCACCCAGAGCAGTAGACTAACACCTTTTATGCCTTTTGAAGAGGAGTGTGTCCTCACATCTGTGACTGAATCATGCGCCGTTTTACCTTACTAAGACCCTGTAAAAGTGTACATTTTTGTGTCACGAATAAAGGTATAACTTATATTATTTCATGTGTTCGAAACGTAATTTGTAGGGGCCTTCCGGGAGGTCTAAAACTTTGTGCTTTGTACTTTGTATTGTATTTTTTTTCCTTATTAAACAATAAAAAATATCTGAAAAATAATGATATTTAGAATATTTATCTTAAATTGTGTATATGCTATTTTTATTTTTGTCACATTCTTTCTATTCAAAGTATAAAACATAATTCAATTAGGTTGAGAATTCTTATTTAAATTTGAAAAATTCATGTTTGTTTTTAATCAAATCTTAACTTTCATTAATCAAGCATTAATTGAATTTTGTTCTTGAAAACATAGAGAAACACAACTTCAATGATTAGCTCAATTAAAACGTTTTCATTTGATTTCGTAAACCATTGATTAAATTTGATTAGAATAGAAGTACTCAAGAGGTCGATCGCGATCCCCAGGAGAATCACAAACTCTTTTCTTAGCTAATATTACAGTCTTTCAGAAGGCAAAAGTAAAGCTTAATTGAAATAATAATAAAACAAAATTCTGCTGATTTCGTTAAAATAATACGAAATTAAGAATTAAAACTAAAATTGTGGAGAAACTTTTGTAAATTAATATCATTTGCAACAAAAAAATCTAACATTTTTGTCCATTTTCTTCTTGATATTTAATGGAAATATCTTAAGAAAATTTATAAATTAACTATTTAGTTTATAACTTATAAGTAATGCAGTATTAATTAAGCTATATCGCAATTCTTTAAACAATTATATATTGTAATGAATATTTAAAAATTAAATTTAATGAGGATTATTTGGTACTTTAAAATTTCTTCATGTTTAATACAATAGGTGGGCACAATAGGTTTTCTTTTTCATGCCCATTGCAGATTTGGTTAAGTATCAATAGTATAACATATGGGCGATCTGCCAAGAAGCGAATGCATCCCGGGAGGACTTTTATGGAAAACTGACCCTTGTTTAGACATTTAAAAGCGAAAAAAACTCAAAAAACACGCAGTCAGTCTGTAGGAGAGGCACGAAGCCACGAAATGTTTACAGGATTTATACACTCGCCCACTAATGAGCCTTGTAGATTCAACCAGGTTCACAATGTTGACAATCGAATGGTAAGACAAATTCGGAAAAAATCGCCCGTGAAAAATTCCTGAGGAGTTAGCTGGTTGTACGGATTTGAATTCCGGGTCCCCCAGAGCGACAGGCTACAGCCTTACCTAACTCGGCCATCCGGCCATACTTAAATACAATACGTCAAAATAGTATAAAATTTAATATATTTAAATAATTGTTCAATCTCCGTTAGAAAAGAAAATTTATTGGATTTCTCAATGTTAAAATAATCCATTTAATGAGAATGGCTTATTTATTTATTTAAATTTTTAAACGTTTAAGAACTTTCTCCTTAGTAAATTTGCTCCCTTTTTTAAATTTACTTTTAAAGTTTCACACATTTCTTGACAATCCATTTTAATTACTCATCTAATTTTGTTAACGTCAACATGATTACAGTTGAGTGTTTCCAGATTAATTCTTCCATTAAGTACATGAGAAAATTGTAAACAAGAGCATAAAGTCACTTCAACCACGTTGCAATACTTAATTTTGAATTTCATATTGGAATAATATCGAATCAATTAGTACTTAAGAGGAGTTTTACGACTAGAGAGCCATATATACCACCTAAGAACCTCAGAATACGTGAATTATACCATTTCTAATTACATTTAACACGTGTTAATTAATTTATGTTTGATTTTATATCATAAATTAATCTACAAAAAAAAAAACTTTTTCCAAATTAAATTCACTGATAAATAATAAATTCAAATATTTATTATTTATCAATATTAATTTAAAATATTTATTTAATCCTCTTAAACCCAAGGGATGATGCCATTGAAGATTTAAGTTCATTAAGCGAATAGTGTTAAGTTAATCTTAAAATTCATCTTTAATGTAGCATGTGGTTA
This sequence comes from Centruroides sculpturatus, assembly GCF_000671375.1. Classification (NCBI taxonomy): domain Eukaryota; kingdom Metazoa; phylum Arthropoda; class Arachnida; order Scorpiones; family Buthidae; genus Centruroides; species Centruroides sculpturatus. The sequence goes on along the minus strand of NW_019384452.1, from coordinate 57,889 downwards.
ACAAGATTCACTAATTTATTAAAGATTTTTTTATCCGTTTATAAAACGTTTTAGATATTGAAATAAAATAACATTGGCCTAATTAGATTTTATATCAGAAATAAAATGGTGAATAAAATGGTGAATAATCTGAATAAAACTGGTGAATAATCTGCCAAGTGTTGTCTAATGTCACCTTGATGTCCTAGACAATAATGTCTTAATGATGTCCTAGAGACAATACAAAAAGGATTGGACTTTAACGGACCTAATGATTGGGAAGTCATAGATATAGTGCCAGGTTTAGATCGTATGTGTAATGAGTTAACAGAGATAGATTCTAAAATTCTAAAAATTAACTTAAGTAACATAATTAAAAAATATACTATAAAAGAAAAAGGAAAGATGAAGATAAAGGATAAAAATTATTATAAATATAAAAACGATATAAAAAAACTGTATACATTTCTAAATGATAACAAGATAAATATTATAAGAGCAGATAAATCTAAACAAGTTATTGTCGTGACTCAAGATTGGATAAAGTTACAAAAAACTAGAAATAATAAAAGGGAATAAATTTAGAGAACTACCGATTAACCCCAAAGATACTATATATGAAGAATTAAAAAATAGAATTACAAAATTACAAAAACTTAAAAAAAATTACCAAAAATAAAAAAGATTTTATCCTATATGAGGATAATGACAGGACGCCAAGACTAAATATACCAGTCGACCCCCCTATAACACTGTTGATTATTCCGTTTTATATGAATTCCATGTTGTACGAGTCACTTAGATTTTACAAATACGTGTGCCGGGCTGTGAACGGCTCACGTATTTGTAAACTCTAAGTGACTCGTACAACATGGAATTCATATAAAACAGAATAATCAACAGTGTTATGGGGGGGTCGAATTGTACAACTTAAGATTCATAAGAAAGATGAAAATGTAAGACCAATAGTAGACTTTAAATTTGCTGTATTATATAATTTGGAGAAATTCTTGAAACAAAAGTTCAAAGATTACGAAAATTCGAAATATTCTATCAAAAACAGAGATGACCTTCTAGATGATCTCAAACGAGTAAAAATAGAAAATACATCAAAAATAGCCAGTCTAGACGTGACAGATATGTATCCATCAATAAAATGGGAACTAATAGAGAATCAACTTAAGAAAATAAACGTAGAACCTGAAATTATAGAACTGTTAGAATTCACATATAAAAGTAATTATTTTGTAATAGTGTCGCTGGGATGACTTTGTGTGAAACTCGTTAGGAAAAAAAGGTGTCAATAGTTATTGTGAGAATTTTGGTATAATACAAGAATATAGATCACAGCCTTAAAGAAGAATTGTCGTCAAGCAGTTAGCTTCGAATCTGTTCATCGTCCACTTGATATATAGTATATGAAACTGTCCATCCTGTATGACATCTGCACGCTCGTCATATGTGCTTTTGAGGTACGTTTTTAAAAGGTTTTTTAAAAATGTTTTATCTACGAGATGTTTTACTCGCGTATTTATGTACAAATTCTCATGTTTTATTTTAATGTTTAGTTGGCTGAAGTGGGGCTAATGCCCGAAACGCGAATTGTAAATAGCGTCCCAACTGAATAAAATGGTGAATAATCTGCCAAGTGTTGTATAATGTCACCTTAGTGTGTCTGTAAAGAAGCAAAGTAAAATCAACACAACACGGTTTCATCAGAATCAAAAAATATAATTAATTTGTTTCTACAGCTCCAGCCAATCGCAGTTAAGCCTGATCAATTTCAACCAATTATCGTTAATATTTAAAAAAATTTTTAAACCATTCTTCTCAAAAGTTAAGAAGAAAACCTCCTATTTTCTTACATATTTCACTTTTATCGTTTTTAAAAGATTAAAATCGTATATATATACACTGTTTAAGTAAATTTTATTATTTTAAGAACACGGAATAAGTATATAGTTACAATAATTATTCAATTTGATGGTTTTGTTTTGCGATAAATAATCATTGTAAATTAAATACATAAAAAAAAAATAGCCGTTTGAATGAAGTTTATAGGAAGATTTGCAACATCAAACTACAATTTTAAGTCTTCATTCATATTGAAAATAGAACTAAAAATTAATCATCGCACCAGTAATTAAGAAAGTATTTATATGAGATGAAAAGAGCTTCAGTCAGCAATATCGATTAATAATTTTACTTTATTCTTAGATAACTATTTACTAAATTTAATAATAAAAAAAAAATTAAGGTTATTTCTTAGACTGTTTATCGAAAAAATCAAAACTTAAGTGTTGTAGATTTAGAATAATTTACGATAAAAATACACCTGACTCTATCGCGTGAGAAAAATCACGAATGTATAGGATTTAAAGTTGATTTAGTTACTTACTGACATAACTTATATATTATTAACTTCAAGAATTTTTTGATTTATGTGCAAATGAATTGAATTCTTAACATCTTATTTAACTTTATCATAAATTAACATAATGGATAAAGATGGAGAAAGGATTCAAGAATTGAACTGTTCTTATACACAATAAGATTTAAATGTAAACAGTTAGATATTCGTTTTTACAATAAACATTTAAATTATTTTAAATTTTAATTTATATAAAAGAATTATTATATCTAAGAAAACATTAACAAAGCTATTCAATTTACGCCGCTTCGCAGCTCGACACACGCAACCAGAAATTCCTTCTATAAGTTGAATTTATTCAGAAAAAAAAAATCTATAAATTCATAATAAAAATCTCTATAACTATAGAATATAGTTTTTATTATTAAAGGAGCACCTTTCATATCATTTCATTTTCATAAAAATCGTTGCTCCGGAAGTTTATTTTTACTAAGATGGGGAAGATCGAAAATTGAGAATCTCACAGAGGATGGGAACAAGTTTTCTTCTACATTTTCTGCTATAAATAACAAGAGAAGACGGGAATGAAAAAAAACCTTTTCTATCGAAGATTTGGAACAAGAGCGAAGGAAGTCCTCTCGAGACCTCTTCCAAATAAGAGTATAAAACCGATAACATACCGAGTTATTTTTATATCTGTAGTAGGAAAAGAAGAAGAAGAAGAAACGTTTCTTCCGGGAATTTCTTAACTTTAATCAGTAGCAATTTAATTTTCCTCACTAATCTTCTTCGCAGACTTCTTTTAAAAAGAAATTCCTACTAATGCATCTAATTCCGAATTTATTTAAAAAAAATTATATTATCTTCTAATTCTTAGAATATATTTATTTTAATGACAAAATAATAAATTTTATAACAATTATTATATTTTTTTAAATCGGAATTATTAGACTTAATCCTAAAATTATCATAATTACAGTATTAACATTAGTACAAGATGGCAGTGTAAATGTTTATCTTTAGGCCAAATTGGATTGTTTAATTATCTAATTAATAGCACTATTATAGCCCGTAAATAATCTGGTAATTTGAATGTATCTGGTGTGGTTTATATTTATTTATTGTTTAATGGTATTTTTATTAATTTTATCGCATTGTTTTTTTATTATATTGTAAAATATTCTTTACTTGTCAAACACTATGATATCGTTATTAACTTTTATAATGTATACTTAATTCCATTTCATAAAAATTAACGTCATAACTTTATAACAATGTCATCTTTAATGATACAGTTTTTTAACAATGCAATTTAATAATGCATAGTTTATAATAGTGTCATTTTTAACAATACAATTTGTAATAATGCAGTTTAAAGGACTCACTTTTAACAATACTTAGTTTTGCACAATGAAACTTCTAACAATTCACAACTTTTAACAACACATAATTCGGCCTACCAATAACTGAGTGGAAAAAAACCACTGAATACTAGTAGTTGGTCCGGGTTCGAGCTTGACCAACGGACTGGCCACATGGTTTTATGGGTTTTCTTTACGAGTTTAACACCTAATAGGAGCCAATTTTCCGTAAAAAGTCCCTCTTGGAAGATTGTCCATGAGTTGCTATATCCCACCAAACCGACCCAATGAATAATTTGTTGTAATCAAGACCGGATTTGCATATATGGTGAACAAGTTGCAACTTAAGGTCTCGCACTGAGTCTATAGGTTAGGGCCTCACATCTTTACATGCATCACTATTTCTTCTTCTTCTTCTTCTTCTTCTTCTTCTTACTGTTTCATATGGAGATTATAGCCTTCTCGGCTCTTTTTCCGATAAGTCACTATTTACTAAAGAGGAAGTCTTATATTTTATAGCTCAGGGTCACAAAAAATCTCCATCTCAGATTATAACAATTTTAACAATGTAATTTCTAAGAATGCATAGTTTATAACAGTCCATTTTCAAAAAAGTGTGCTTTTTATAATGATGTAATTTCTAACATTGTACAGTTTTTAATAATACATTTAAAAAAAATAATATTTAAAATATTTTTAATAATTTACATAATGTGGCAATGTAATTTAATATCATTGATATATTTTTTTAAATCATCTTTAAAATTTAAACAGTTTCTAATTGTCAACAATTTAACTTTTTCCAACGTTTTAAACATTATTATATACATTTTTTAAATCGATAATTTCAAGAATTTTGGATTTTTTAACGATGTACACGATACGCTTAACGATACGTTTTGAATAATGTATGATTTTTGGATAACTGTCACGTTTCTCTAGAATATTTTAACATTGTTTTTAACAATTTCTGTCGATAATTTTAACAATTCTACACTTTTAACCGCTTAAATTTTTTTTATATAAAAGATTAAATCCAGTATTTAAATAGAGAAAAAGGAAGAGAGAAAGTCGACTAATACAGTACTCAATAATGTAACTTTTAATATATGAAAGTCTGATAAGAAATACGTTAAATCAAAGGAATTATCATTATTTATAAGAGAATGTCTCAAACAAAAATTATGCCATTGATAAATGGAATATCCTGTGTAATTTTCTCGTCATCCACATCCGAACCGGTAGAGTGGAGATACATAAAAAATGTCAACAAGCAACAATTTTTCTTCGGTTTTGATAACACTCAGACGGTTGGGTGAGCTCTTTTCTATCGATTGACATACAACATTCTCCGACAACACCACTCCCTTTCTTCTCTACACTATTTTTTGTAGCTAGAAATAACCATTCTTGCACACCATTACATGCATGAAAATCGTTAATTATCTTTATAAAAAGGCAATTTTAAATGTGGTTAAAATAAAATTTGATAAATGTTTGTAATTGTAATTAAAAAATTGTTCTTCTTATATGATTTTTTCAGTACTTAAACTAAGTTTTTTATGTGATTTTGTAATTCGTTTCGAAGGTTTCCCGTGGACTCCATCTTTGCTCTTCCGATAAACTAATAACCAGTGAGGCGAATGATTCCGGCTCTTTTCTAGATAATAACTGGAACTGGTGATGGGGAAATGCATTAAATGGCCTATTAGTTTCATTTCTATACCTTAACACACTTATATCAAAGAGGGTGACCACAGAATCACAATAAATCCTTGTCTTTCAACACTTATCTGGTCATAAAACCTGTTTTTATGGGTGTTTTAAAAAGTATTCTCATTGGTTTATAAATAATTATATACTCAAAATTACTTAATTATTTTATTAAAAATTAAAATTAGTTATTTTAATATATCTGGAATAATTTTCACAGCTATAAAAGTCTATTGTTTCTATTTATAAAACAATAGTCGCATCCTTGACGCGACGATATGTGATGCAGCGGAACAACTGTAAAAAAAAAATTATCATATCACGTTCCTTATCCATATAAAACAAAATTAGTTTAATTAAAAATAAATATTTATTATATATTTATAAATTATTTTATAAACAGAGGGAAACAGATAGCTAATTTTCTTAATTTTAAACATCAAAAATACTTTAAAATAATTTTTTAAAATATATAATATTTATAATGAACTAATAATATTCTATATAGTACATATACTGAAATAATGTAAAGGTAGGGCGCCATATTACACGAAAAATTCCTTTACTCCCTGTGAGTCGTGATCGAGATCTGCATCACGTCTCTGGAGCATCTGCATAGGAAAAAAAATGAAAGGCGAATTGGAGTAAAGATAGGAAACAGAATAATAATTTACACAAGAAATTATGCCAAAAATAATTCATAAAACACAAAAAAACACCTCCCAACAATGGCAGCCATTTTTTTCAGGAACGTTTAGAAACACATACAAAATAACCTGCTAATAACGGCCACTTTAATACAACTTTCATCTTTTGTTCCCGTCAGTGGCTATTGTTTAAAGGTTTGTATTTATTCATTTTCAAAATTAAGATAATTTTTTTTTTAATTTTTTAGAAAAATAATAATTATATAATTATTGTATTAACTTTCCTCACAAACTACGTCTCGTGTAACATGGTAAAGCGCCTGCTTATACCTTAGTATTAATTACTTAAGTAAAAATTTAAAAAAAATTAAATTATTATTAATTTGTTAAATTAAAAGAGAGCCTACTCAAAAATTGAGGTTGAAGAAAGGAAGAAAATGAGACGAGAAAAGGAAAAAGGGGTATTGAGCAGATAGAGTAAATTAGAAACTACGAATTTCTATATATTTGTTAAGAAATTTCTAAGTAGTAGTTGTAATTAATGTATAAATTAGAATTTATTTTATTTACAATTAGGAAATATTCCAGAAAAAACAGAATATTATCTTTTAGAACGTGTAAAAAACACAGTTAGAGCTCTCTTGATTTTTTTTTGGTCGTAGATTTATAGAGATAGTTAAGACATTTCAAATGTAATATACATTCTTGCTTCTAATTGGATGAAATTCAATTCGATTCGTGCTATTGGTTTAATTCAAATTCAAATAACACGATTAACATTTTCAAAGATTATAAGTAATTAGTTGTAATTAATTAAAGTAAAAGTTTTATAGTAAATTATTTATTTAATAATTTTTAAAATATATTTATAAAAAATTTAATTTATTTGGAGTTCTGTATATATAGAAACTTAATGTATCGATTATTTTTCTCGATAAATTTGTATTTTTTTAATATATTTTTTTACGTCAAAAAAGTCAATGGAAATCAAATTGTATTTTTTGTGCATAGGGAAAAAATTCTAAAAAATAAAATTCTAGTAGAAAAAAAAATA
>NW_019384452.1:37943-49182 GCF_000671375.1 Centruroides sculpturatus | reverse complement strand
TAACATTTGATATACAGTATTTACTTATGTGGTTTCTGGAATGTATGAAAAGATAACCGACGAATGCATCTCTAGAGAACTCTGAAAATTGTTTTCGAGTGCAAGAGAGAGAGAGAGAGAGAGAGAAAGATCATGCAGATGATAGAGAAGAACAATATCTTAAAACACTCAAATTATAGAAATGCATATAGTCTATTAATTATAAACAATTAACACATGCATTTTTAAAAATATTATCTCATACGTTAGATATTTGAATCATTCTTTAATGATAAGCACAAAATGTTAAATATGATTATCATCTTTATCTTCGTTTTAATATAGTATCATCCTTGTATAATTAATATCATCTATCTATTTTCAACTTTAAGCGATGAAATCATGTATCTTTTTTTACATATAGTATCTATATAAAATCATTATCTTTACACAAAAGTTCTCTTGAAGGACAATGCACACGTTGGAAAATGATTCAGTTTTAAAAAAGTTTTTTTGCTATTTTTGAAGCATTATATCAACAATTTATTAATGATATAAGGTAGAATCTTCAATTAAATTTCATTGTAAGGTATACAACAGTTAGTTTTAGTATTAACAACGTTATTACATATCTTCTTCAAGTACTAAAGACAATGGTAAAAGCATTAAGCGCTCTAATGGATGACATTTAGAATGATAAAATAAACATTATCGTACGTGTAAAAGTTTACTTATAAGACGACGTTTATGCGTTGTGGCAGCATTTATATATACATATATATTATTTACATTAGAATTTTTGTTTTGTATATGTAAAATTTCTATCATTAAGATAAATCTAAATGTTGAGTAAAGCCGTAAACGGCCTTTATTCAGTTGAAAATCACATCCGACAACGAGTAATGACAGTCGAGATATAATTACTCTTAACACTGAATGACATCGTCCATAAACGTAACATTTGACGTTTATAGTAAGAAATGTTTGTTCCTCTACCGAATAATGGTTTTATCTTGAATAAAACTTTCGTGTATAATTTTATTTTTACTAAAAAAAAAAACAAAAACATTTTTAAGTAGTGTCGAGGCGCTTGAAAGATTCTGATTTTAGAATTTTCTCTTTCAATTTTATAGCTTTTGTATTTTAACATTTGCAACATTGTTTTCACATCGAGAAAAACACCTGTCAAGATGTCTTTTTTTATACTTTATTAAATTCATTTCATCATTAATACTTTTAACTTCTCATCATTCCCTTGATATCGTTACCTTTATCTTATTATATAATCTTTACTTTTTTGTCGTTAATTTTATTTATACGTCATCATTTTTATATTACCGTCTTTTTCTTTATTATTATATAACTAACATCACCCACGTTTCATCATCTTTAAGCTGAAATCATTATCTTCATTCTAATATCAGAAAGTCTAAATTGGCATCATCATTATCATCCTTATCCTCAATTCAATTACATTAAAATTGATGCAAATCGCATCTTTATTTTATTTTTTCACTGTTTTCATTTAAATATCCGCATCCAGGAAGATAAGAGCTACCAAAAACGAAAATTTACTATATAAAGAAATTATCATCTCTCATGATCTATAAGCTAAATTTTATTGAAACATCTCGTGATAGAAAAGATGATTTAATTTATGCATCATCGTCGCTTTAACCTTTATATATATCTAATTAATATTATGCACATTTTATCATCAATAAGTTAATGATATTATCAAAAATTCATCTTAGCATCAGATCAGCTTCTTCTTTATGTTATCATTCTTGTCTTTAATTCCAAACTATTAAATCTGATAAAAATTCAGTTTTTATTTCCTATTCTTCTTTTAAATATTCACGTTCAGAAAATAAAATAAGAAACTAGAAACAAAGATTCAATTTTATATATAAAATAATTATATTGCCATCATCATTCTTGATGTTTTTTGAGACGTTTCATGCTGGAGAAGATGGCGTGTCTGACAAATAGCATGTCAGTTTGTTGTCTACTTCCCTTCTTTAATCGAAGAGAGCATCCATACAGGTATCTTAACATTCGGATGTTGCATTAATACAAACACTTCAACATACAACCCATTCAATGCTTTGATTTCCCCTCCCCTCATCTTTTTCTATTTAGTAATTATATTTAACTATTTTCCTTGTTTTAATTGTTAAAAATAATGAAAAAGTATTAATAACAATAATAATAATTTGCATATGTCAAAATTAGAAAAATCTATTTCTTTTGATGTTTTCTTTTCTTATTTTTTTGGTTCATTAATTTTTCAGGGATGAGGATAATTTTATATTTTAAATTATTCCATGTCACGTACTCTTCTTTATCGTTATTTAAATGAATATGCATTCATTTTTATGTCTTAATTTTTAATTTTTATAATAAAAAAAATATGTTAATAACTTTTTAAAATCAATGTTTATTTAATAATCTATCTTTTGATATGATTTAAAAGTGGAAAAATTCGAAAAAAAAAATAATTATTATTAAAAATATAATAATTTTCTAAATTTGAAATCTTCTCTATTATGTTCTGCATTGATTAAACATGGATTTAAAATTTATTTTTCGCATTGGAGATTAAAGGAAAACGAATTCTTCTTTATCTAGAAAATAATATAAAAGTTTTGATTAAATTCGATGGATAAATTATGATTATTTTATCTTTTTTTTTTAATTATTTAGCTTATAAATATGTTCGATCCAATTAAACATTTTAAAGTTTGAGTTTTGTTTTCTATGATAAATATTGTAAGAAGGGAGGAAAAAAAATCAGTAAATTATATAGGAAAATTCCCTATTGCGACATTTTTTTCTTTAAAGAGTCTGTCCTGTTTTTCATTCTATTTTATGGCAATTTTTTCCTATTATGACAACAACTTCCCTATAAATTTTCTCCTACTTCAATTGAAGGAAATAATAAATTTCTCCTTTTATAAGGAAAATTTAATTATAGGGAAATTCCCTATAAAGGAAACTTCCTTTATAATTTCCCTACACATTTTTTTTACTATTGTACAGAAATTTTAATTTCTCACGATCTGAAAAAAATTCTTTTAATTTTCTTTTAAAATTCTTCTAATTTAATCTTAATTTTTATAAAAAGTTTGATCGTATTAATTCTATATTTTAATAGTTTTTGATTTTCCTTAAAAATTCAAAGAATTTAAAACTCAGGGAATTTTTCTAAAAATTGGATTTATTAGGAAAAATTGGGATGATTTTATTAGAGAAGTTTTTTTTAGAAAATAGTAACTTATAATAAAAATAAAGAAAACGCATAAAAATATCCCTTAATTATCTTAAAATCTCTATTATTTAGAGAAAGATGTCCTTATTTTTCTTCAATATATTCCTGTATTTTATATGTAAAAAATTTTGCAGTATTTACTATTATAATAATTATTTAATAAAATTGGCAAATCAGTATTGCTCTTACATCAATTTTAAGTCTATTATTTTCAATAGGTAAACGAATCCTGTTGCTCCCGTTCAAAGACACGAGACCTTTGATCTTATTCCTCTATAAATTAATTTTATAGGTTATTTAATAAGGCTGTATAAGATTTATAAAGGTGTTTATTATCTACAGTTCTAGGTTTAATATAATATATTAAATTTGCTTCTTAAATTATCAATGCTTGTATAAGTTTGCAATTAGAAAATGTAACTGCTTCTATGCTTTGCTGAATATTAATAATAATTTAATCATTTATATTTAGTCAGTAAAGCGGATTATTTTATTCTGTTTATGGTAAAATTATTTCTTATATATACATAAAATAAATTTTTATTTTATATATATATAACATTACCAATGTTAAAATATTGAAAGTATTAAAAAAAATTCTTATGAATATAGTCGGTCCTTCGGAATTTACATAAGATACACTACAAATATACAATTTTAAAGCTGATTGGTTCTCAATATAGCTTTCTGATCAATGATTGGTTGATTTTTTTAAAAATTTACAAAAAATTTACTACCCAAGAAGGAGGCGTTAGAATTAAATGAAACTTTATTAGTGCCAACGTGATGTATTGTTATAGTAAGTTGTTATGATATCATTGCAAAAGGACAATTTTCTGCGAAACAACGTTACATTTTAAAGGAACCTTAAGTGCCGTGTAGGACCTTCTCTAGCCTGTATACATGAGGCAATACGATCAGGCATGAATGCATACTGGCATCGTATGCTATCTTGCGACTGATTGCCCTATAGATGTTATAATTACCATTGTTGATCCTTCACTCTCTTAGATGGCAGAAGATGAAGTTTCCTCTGGTTGAAGAAGTGGTCGATGGGCAATAATCTAAAAAGCAAGCAGACCAATGAAGTGTGACAACGTGACGGAAACATTTCTGTGTTACCCTAGCTGTGGCGGCCGATTAATGTCTTCCTGGAAAATGACTGCTTGCAGCATTTCCATAAAATGCAGCATCTGAGGGTGCAGGCCAATGTACTACTATTAAAAATGACCGATATGGTCATCCTTAATAGCTGTCATACGAGATGGCTCTCCAGATCAGCACGCCAGCAATCGTTGAGCAATGCCACTCAACAGTAAATGTGAGATTGAAATACTCACCAGTGGTCATCCACACACTTTCATAACGGGCGTCCATTTTCATTTAGAAGTAGGATTCATTGCTAAAGACAATACTATACACTACCAGTCCACAGTAACCCATGCTTCTCTAAAGCACCATTGCAAATGAAGTAGACAACATTGGAATGCTAATGTCAAGATGCATAGCGTTTGCCATGCATGCAAATTTGCCTCTAACAGTCACCTGCTAATGGTATCTCTCGCAAGGATTCTGTAGATGGTAGACAAATATGCCATTGCAGTTGCTCACGCTTGTCTCACAATCCAGGATCTCATCCTGGTGCCCAGAACCTGGCTGCTGTATATGTACTGTAGAAATGTTGAGGGCAGTAGATACTTTGAGGTAAACCCTCAAAGTATCTACTGCCCTCAACACTTCTCCACAGTCAAATCAGAACAGCCCAACTGGTCGGCAATTCAGCAAATTGGCCATCCTGCTTTCCTTAGCCTAATGATGTGGTCTTTCTCAAAGTCGTCAGCTGTGCATAATGCCTTTAACTACATCATGTAGGTGTGCCTGACGTTTGAAAATCTCCAAATAACATGTACACTTAATATTCTGAATAGTGAGTCTCTGCGAGTCTTTTTTTATACGGTAATGGGGTAGATATTTCAATGCGATCTGATGGCATTACCTGAACTTTTTTGTCAATGAGTGCAATTTAATAATTGCTCTTCTTGACGATGATTGGCTGAGAGATATGATTCAAATTATTCAAATCGCCAATGATACGCTCATTGGTTGATTGCTATTTTTTTTAACCAATTATCTTTAAGATCAATTTTAAAATGTATCTTACTAATACATCCAAAACAGAGAACCTCCTATATTCATAATTACGTTTTTTTTTTTCAAAAGTTTTGTATTTAACGATTTAAAATTATTATTTGTTTTATTAATAATTAATTTATTTCGATTAAAATAAGTAATTACTAAATAAAAATGTTTATTTAATAAATTTTATTTCTATTTTTGTATGGATTTAATCTGGCTAGGCACAGTATACACATTATTGAAAATATACATAAATTTATAGTTGAATAAACTTTATACATCAAAAAGTAAGGAAAAAATTTATCTAAAAAAATGTACAATAAATTGTAAACAGTAATTTATTTCCAAATGCCAACAACCCTCATTAATTACCATTGGATATTATTACCAGAGATTAAAACGTCATCTGTGACTTGGTTTGAACTTTTTCCTATATCTAATTATCTTAATTACTTAAGATTTCGTTCTGTAATTAAATAATGTAAATGCCTCATCGATAAGATGGATAGAAAGCTATACTAAATGGTATAGAAAATCCGGTCATTTGTCAAACTCGACTATTAAGAAAATGTCATTGTACCACAATATTTTTCATAAAAAATCATAAAATTTCAGCTTATAAATTTACATTTTTCTTCTTACTTTATCGGATTAAAAATATAAAGATTATAAATTTACTTTTATATTTATTATTTTACAGAAGAAAAGAGGTTAAATGTGTGCCCAAGTTATCCTCTTTGTTAACATCGACATTTGTAAATTGGGAAAATGTAAAAAAGTAAATTATCTTTATTAAGAATCTAAAGTACTTTCTACTAAAACTCATTTGTTTATTTAATCTTTTTTTTTTGTATTTATTTAGCTAACTTAAGCTACCTTCTTCGCTTCTTAAGAAACTCTTTTCGGCTCATTTAACATAAAAATAATTGAAAAAAGGAAACGAGTATTGCTAAAATAAATGACAATGTTCTTACTTTCTACATTTGTTATATGAAATTTTTTTTTCTGTTCTAACAAAGCTTATTGGTTTAATATTTCAGTTATTATTTTTAATAAAACTTTTGCTTTTATTTTGATATTTTTACAAGCATTTTCGGTTCTTTCTTCCCCTCTTTTTTCTTTTAATATTTTAGTTTTTCTTCTTTTAATTTATTTCTTTCTTTTCTTACTTCTTTCCAGGCTGTTATATATGGATTTAGGATACCTTAAAACGTCGAGAAATGCAAAAAACTCTGGGTTTTTTCTGTATATATATGGATGTTAGTGTGTTTGGGGATGGCACGATTTTTTCACTTAATTTGAAGCTTAACTTTTGTCAAAAATTTTTAGAATTTTGCAGATAAGTTTAAGTATTAGAGGAATAGATGCTATTAAATTTTGGTAGTTAAATGTCGAGGAGGTGGGAAGATAGAGACGGTCGTGTGTCGTATTACGAGTGGGGTCGGACTTAAATAAAGATTTTACTCGTTATTAGCATTTACAATTATTTTTATAAAACTCAACACTACTTTTAAAATAAAGCCTTTTGTTATTTTATAATAATTAATAAAAAAGACATTTTTAATATGTAATTTTCTTGTTATTTCTTTTTATTTCTTTGAATCGTACTCTAATGAGAGTAAAGAACTCAACGCGTGGTTAAAAGATCCCAGCTTACAAGATAGGATAAATTACTATGGTAATATAGTAAACGTTGTTAAATTACTTAGATAATTTATTGCTACATATTCCATTTCGACATACACGCCAGAATAATATGTTCTTTACTTATAGAACTCGCTTATCATCTAGATGAGGCTTTTTCTTTCAGATTAATAGTCACTTACATTAAACTGAATAGCTGCTTTTTCTTTTTGATTATATTTTTCTGTAGTTTTAATAAAAGAAGATCGAATGATAGTAGGAAAAAATATTGTACTTTTATAACTAATTTATTTAAATAAACTACTAAATATTTTAATAAGATATAACACTATCATTGCTCATTTATTATTATTATTATTTTTTTTTTGTTAGNAATTTTACAAGAAAATTCAATAATGATAAATATGCCCTCATAAAAAAGAATGCTGTATCTACACCAAATGTGAAAATGAGAGCTGGTAGTTTTGTATACTAGCTCTGCAGCTCTCTGACATATATGTGAGCCGCCGGGGAGGTTGGAAAAGCCTCTCCTGTCCGGCCACAGGTCGGTGACCTACTTTCTTGTCAATGATGGCTTTTACATTCTGTTACGCGTTACGCGAGTGGAGGAGAGTCAGAGGGGTCGATGATAAGATGATGATACAGTCGACTAAAACACCATTTTAAACAAAACATAAGTTTATTTTACTAACTAACGAAATTAAAGATTACAAGTCTCCTTCTAATATGCGTATGAAAGAGAGAGTTTCCAATGAAGCTTTCATACCTCCTGAGAGACTATCTGATAATTCTCCAGCAAATTTGGTAAATTGGCACAGGTCCTACCGGGTTCGGAATAGGTCTGGTGAGATCGCAGTATTCGACGGCTTCCGATGAACTTCGAGCAATTTCCGATCAGCGACTCCCCCGAGAGGGGAAGGACGCTTTTTATACTTTTTTGTGATGGGAAAATTAGTCAGGTGACCAATTGTTTTAGCAGGTGTGGGTTAAAGGTGGTCCCGGCCTGCAATAAATTGTCAAAGTTGGACTTTAACTGCAAACAGTAAGTCTTGTGGCAGACGAATGCTATTGTTAGATGGTTGAATGTTTACATTAAAGAGGAGAATTGTAAGTTGATACTTGATATTCTTATATAAGTAAGATAATTGATTTCTTTTTCTGACAATGGGGGGTTTTTTCACAGTAAGGAGATAAATTTATTTAAAATATGTTAAATTTGTTTAAAATTTAAAAAGGAAAAAAATTTGGGTTGCACACAGGTCGGATCTCACATATAGGTTTATAGAAATGTTCTGTATAAAAGAAAAAAAAAATCAAGAAACAATAGCTTAATTAAATAAACTGATATTTTTAGTATTTCATATAAAACTGTATCAGTTAATTTCATAGACACTTTCATATTAAATACATATTTAACTGTAAATCCTATAAGCTGATAAAGTATAAAATACAATATCAAATTTTTCCAATTACAAGGAAATCTGGAGATATTTATTAATTCCAATTTTTCTAGATTTTTTCAATACTCCAGTAAAGAGAGGTCAATTATCCTAATAGTGTACTGGTAATATTTAAATACAAATGAAATTTCTGTTATCACTATTTTGTGATGAACACGTTTCTAAGTTAGAATAACGAATTGGAAAAATTTTATCTAAATCAAGTCATTTTTAAGACAAATATTTTAATCTGATATTAAATGAAGATAATATGATTCAGATAAATTTAAATTTCAAACTGAATAATGTGAAAATAAATCATGTGCTGAAATATTTTCTTAAAAATGAATTCATCTTCTAAGTGAGTAACATCTATGCAAATTCAGACTCTCGTGAAACCTTTAAAAACAGCAAAACAATTTAATTACAAACACTTTTGGTCATTTTTAAAGACCATCCTTCAATTTTGTGTATTCTATCCAAAGATAGTCTTTAAAAATGACCAAAAACATTCATAATTAAATTGTTTTTGCTGTTTTTAAAGTTTTCATTAGCGTCTGAATTTCTGTATTCGCAGCTTCTATTTTAACATCTATGCAAAATATAATCAATAATTTCTTTGATCTTCTATTAAAAAATAAAGCTACACAATTAAATATTAAACTAATGAGATTAAAATATGAAAGTATTCATAAATAAATTTTAACTCACATTCCATACAATATCAATTCTCTTTTGATTACACCAAAAGAAAATGCTAAACTGAGATTATATGATAACAATATAGTGATTAGATGTTTTGTTGTATCATCAAAATATCAGTGACTAATTAGCTCAGGTATAAAAATACTATAGATCTTAACAAAAAAAAAATATATATATATAATAATAATAATAAAAGGAAAAAAAATAAGTTTCGCTTCTGCATTCGACTAGAAATTCCTTTTTATTACTTTATTTTCTGTTTACAAAACGTATAGACTACAAATTTATAAAAATGATTTTTTTTCATTTCTTTTAATATCCTAAAAAAAGAAAAATTAATTTTTTATTACATTTTCGTATTTTTTTAATGAAAAAAATTGAGTATTTTAAGTGTCTTGCAGTTAAATTTGCATAATCTTTTTTAGCAATTTTTAGAAAATTTAAGTGATAATAATAACTCTGCAATCAAAATAGCTTTAACAATTTAAAATTTAAGTCGAAAATATGTTGAGATTAGTGTCAATCCTTTTAAATTTTCTTTAAAATTAGAATAATTTGATCTTTTAAGTTAGGCGCGTGTCGTTTCTCGCGTCGCGCTCTGATAAGCAAATATCTAATATATTTATTAGATATTTAATTATTTTAATAAATAATTATATCTAATTGCTAATGAAATTTTATAATTTAGAAAGTAATTATGGTGTAATAATTTAATAACTCGTTACTGATGTTAGTCTGTGTATCTTATGAATTGTCGCGCTTATAAAATTCGTTATAAAATCGATAATAATATTCTATATGTACTATATAGAATATTATTAGTTCATTATAAATATATAATATTTATAATGAACTAATAATATTCTATATAGTACATATACTGAAATAATGTAAAGGTAGGGCGCCATATTACACGAAAAATTCCTTTACTCCCTGTGAGTCGTGATCGAGATCTGCATCACGTCTCTGGAGCATCTGCATAGGAAAAAAAATGAAAGGCGAATTGGAGTAAAGATAGGAAACAGAATAATAATTTACACAAGAAATTATGCCAAAAATAATTCATAAAACACAAAAAAACACCTCCCAACAATGGCAGCCATTTTTTTCAGGAACGTTTAGAAACACATACAAAATAACCTGCTAATAACGGCCACTTTAATACAACTTTCATCTTTTGTTCCCGTCAGTGGCTATTGTTTAAAGGTTTGTATTTATTCATTTTCAAAATTAAGATAATTTTTTTTTTAATTTTTTAGAAAAATAATAATTATATAATTATTGTATTAACTTTCCTCACAAACTACGTCTCGTGTAACATGGTAAAGCGCCTGCTTATACCTTAGTATTAATTACTTAAGTAAAAATTTAAAAAAAATTAAATTATTATTAATTTGTTAAATTAAAAGAGAGCCTACTCAAAAATTGAGGTTGAAGAAAGGAAGAAAATGAGACGAGAAAAGGAAAAAGGGGTATTGAGCAGATAGAGTAAATTAGAAACTACGAATTTCTATATATTTGTTAAGAAATTTCTAAGTAGTAGTTGTAATTAATGTATAAATTAGAATTTATTTTATTTACAATTAGGAAATATTCCAGAAAAAACAGAATATTATCTTTTAGAACGTGTAAAAAACACAGTTAGAGCTCTCTTGATTTTTTTTTGGTCGTAGATTTATAGAGATAGTTAAGACATTTCAAATGTAATATACATTCTTGCTTCTAATTGGATGAAATTCAATTCGATTCGTGCTATTGGTTTAATTCAAATTCAAATAACACGATTAACATTTTCAAAGATTATAAGTAATTAGTTGTAATTAATTAAAGTAAAAGTTTTATAGTAAATTATTTATTTAATAATTTTTAAAATATATTTATAAAAAATTTAATTTATTTGGAGTTCTGTATATATAGAAACTTAATGTATCGATTATTTTTCTCGATAAATTTGTATTTTTTTAATATATTTTTTTACGTCAAAAAAGTCAATGGAAATCAAATTGTATTTTTTGTGCATAGGGAAAAAATTCTAAAAAATAAAATTCTAGTAGAAAAAAAAATA
>NW_019384452.1:3877-36065 GCF_000671375.1 Centruroides sculpturatus | reverse complement strand
TATATATATGTATATATTTATTGTGTTTAAAATAACTTTAATATAATTTTTAATCTAATGATTCTATTCTGGAAGAGAAACACCTAAAGAAGATGACTTGTAAGTTGAGTTGTTAACATGGTTGTAGAACAATTTAAAGATAAATTAGCGAGTAAATTAGTTAATCTTTTTTCAAATTAAGTGTGATAATTGCAGCATAATTTTCAATGTTATGACTTTGTAAACGTTGATAATTTTATTAGAAGAGAGACTCTTGTCACTCGACTACCCTGCCCAACGATTGGAACCGACCGGGGGTTTTGTCACCAGTCAGCGCCACCGTCGTCTCTTTCAGAGTAAGGAGTTTACGGCTGATAAATCTGTGCGTATTTCGTTACTTCTGTGCATCCGGCGATGCTTACATATCTCTTAATGAAGAATCCCAAGATAAATTAAAAATATAGGTAAGTTATTGTTATGTTATTTTAAACGTTTAGTAGTTTTACATACATTACAGTCTAATCCAAACGTTGGCGAATGATTTAAACTGTGCAAACTTGTTGCTGTCTTATAGATGGGTCGACACGCTTTTTCTCTCATTTAAATAATTTTATTTCTATAACAAAACCCAAGTTGTAGAATTTATTCTTCTTCTACCTCTTATTATTATTATTATTATTATTACTTTCTTATCTAATTGTGTTTAGTTATTTACTTTCTTAGTATTTTTGTAAGAGAAATTGCCTGAAGGTTTATTTTTTCTCTATTTGCCTCTCTCTATCTCTTTCTACTCACTGAATATAATCGACATCATCTGGTACGTGTTTTCGTTACTCGCGCTTCTTTTCTCTATTATATTTATGATTTATAATTATTAAAATATTAATTAAATCGTAAAATAACATTATATTTTATTCAATTATTTTCTTAATTTTATAATATATGATTAAAAAAAATTTTTTAATTTTTAAATATTAACATCAGTAACTAAACGCAATGTATTTTGTTTGCATTATATCTTAGAAACTTTATAATAATAAAATTTATTCTAGTGGATTTTTAAGAGAAAAATAATTTAAAAATTCCAATTTAAATCTCAATTTTTAATAAAATAATTTTAAAAAACGTTTTTTTTTTCTTGTTTTAATCTCTTACTGTTTAACTCATTTTATCATAAAAAGAGAGTTTAATTTTACAAGTGTTTGGTGGAGTGTGAATAATTCTCTTTAATATCAGAATTGTTGTAATGAAAGTTGATGGAGGAGACACAAAAAAATATATATATATAAAAGAAAAATTAAGTTTAAAATTATACAAGCGCTTTCTTTACCTGTCAATGTCCTGTTTAAACTGATGTTTAATAGTATTTTAATTTGAAAGAGAATTAGCATATAATTAGTAACATCTGTAAGAATATGTTTTATTTTTATATCGTTTTTTTTAATAAATTTTTTTTCTATTTTTTTTTACCTAAAAAATTTAACTTTTGATGCGATCTTCTTGCATCTCATCTTGTTACTCTCTACATAATATCCAGTACAAGGACAGGTATTGTATTCATGAAAAAATCGATGCACAAATTTCGATAGAAAAACACGTTCTCAGACATCTTGTGAGCACGTTTTGAGTGTCTAAAGATGGTTTTTCTAGCCAACTTTAACATAAATCTTAAGAAAAAAATGGAACATAAAATTATATCAAAAAATTTTTTTCTAGTTTCTTACTTCAATATCTATAAAATTTTTATAACTAAAGATACATAAAGTATCGAGTTATCGCCATTTAAAAATGAGAAAAAAAAAAAAAAAAAGTAATAGATGCGAACCGCGGCGCGACTTTCGCGTTACTTAAATAAGCAACGCGACGCGTCGCGCGATAACTCCAAATGAAGGGTTTAATATAGTTTAATTTTACTACACTTATCAAATAGTTAATGTTTAAATTTATGTTTCTAGACGTAGGCTGGATCGTTTAATTTTACTCACGAACAAATATTGACTTTACTATATTGCTAAGTAATGCACAAGGTAGAAAACCCACCAACTTAGATGGGTTTATATATATATATTTCTTCATAAACTATATAAAAAAAAAAAAATGTTGTCGTTTCTTTATTGAAATTTTTTCTTTATGTCTACAGAAAGTCGATAGTTATGGATTAGAGATAAATATCGTAGATAATAAATAACACGGTCTTATACAAAATCCCATGGCTTAATATTTTAAGAAAAAAGGCGAAAACGGAATATTTTTGTATTTTTTTAAACAGTTTTTTGTTGTTTTTTATTTGAGAAAAAGTATCGATCCGTTGACAAATAAATAAATAAAAAAATATTCGATAATGCATCCTGTAAATATTTAATTCGCTCTATATTTCATCATTGAGTCAATAAAGTTTAATCGTATTAATATACGAGTTGATGCTTCAATATATAAAATTAATTTTTTTAATAATAAATATTTTAATTATTTTAAAGTTATATGTGTATAAAAATCTAATTTCTTATAAAAATCCAGGTAAAGTTCTGATATATGTGTTTAAAATAACTTTAATATAATTTTTAATCTAATGATTCTATTCTGGAAGAGAAACACCTAAAGAAGATGACTTGTAAGTTGAGTTGTTAACATGGTTGTAGAACAATTTAAAGATAAATTAGCGAGTAAATTAGTTAATCTTTTTTCAAATTAAGTGTGATAATTGCAGCATAATTTTCAATGTTATGACTTTGTAAACGTTGATAATTTTATTAGAAGAGAGACTCTTGTCACTCGACTACCCTGCCCAACGATTGGAACCGACCGGGGGTTTTGTCACCAGTCAGCGCCACCGTCGTCTCTTTCAGAGTAAGGAGTTTACGGCTGATAAATCTGTGCGTATTTCGTTACTTCTGTGCATCCGGCGATGCTTACATATCTCTTAATGAAGAATCCCAAGATAAATTAAAAATATAGGTAAGTTATTGTTATGTTATTTTAAACGTTTAGTAGTTTTACATACATTACAGTCTAATCCAAACGTTGGCAAATGATTTAAACTGTGCAAACTTGTTGCTGTCTTATAGATGGGTCGACACGCTTTTTCTCTCATTTAAATAATTTTATTTCTATAACAAAACCCAAGTTGTAGAATTTATTCTTCTTCTACCTCTTATTATTATTATTATTATTATTACTTTCTTATCTAATTGTGTTTAGTTATTTACTTTCTTAGTATTTTTGTAAGAGAAATTGCCTNGTATCGATCCGTTGACAAATAAATAAATAAAAAAATATATATATATAAAAGAAAAATTAAGTTTAAAATTATACAAGCGCTTTCTTTACCTGTCAATGTCCTGTTTAAACTGATGTTTAATAGTATTTTAATTTGAAAGAGAATTAGCATATAATTAGTAACATCTGTAAGAATATGTTTTATTTTTATATCGTTTTTTTTAATAAATTTTTTTTCTATTTTTTTTTACCTAAAAAATTTAACTTTTGATGCGATCTTCTTGCATCTCATCTTGTTACTCTCTACATAATATCCAGTACAAGGACAGGTATTGTATTCATGAAAAAATCGATGCACAAATTTCGTTCTCAGACATCTTGTGAGCACGTTTTGAGTGTCTAAAAATGGTTTTTCTAGCCAACTTTAACATAAATCTTAAGAAAAAAATGGAACATAAAATTATATCAAAAAATTTTTTTCTAGTTTCTTACTTCAATATCTATAAAATTTTTATAACTAAAGATACATAAAGTATCGAGTTATCGCCATTTAAAAATGAGAGAAAAAAAAAAAAAAGTAATAGATGCGAACCGCGGCGCGACTTTCGCGTTACTTAAATAAGCAACGCGACGCGTCGCGCGATAACTCCAAATGAAGGGTTTAATATAGTTTAATTTTACTACACTTATCAAATAGTTAATGTTTAAATTTATGTTTCTAGACGTAGGCTGGATCGTTTAATTTTACTCACGAACAAATATTGACTTTACTATATTGCTAAGTAATGCACAAGGTAGAAAACCCACCAACTTAGATGGGTTTATATATATATATTTCTTCATAAACTATATAAAAAAAAAAAAATGTTGTCGTTTCTTTATTGAAATTTTTTCTTTATGTCTACAGAAAGTCGATAGTTATGGATTAGAGATAAATATCGTAGATAATAAATAACACGGTCTTATACAAAATCCCATGCCTTAATATTTTAAGAAAAAAGGCGAAAACGGAATATTTTTGTATTTTTTTAAACAGTTTTTTGTTGTTTTTTATTTGAGAAAAAGTATCGATCCGTTGACAAATAAATAAATAAAAAAATATTCGATAATGCATCCTGTAAATATTTAATTCGCTCTATATTTCATCATTGAGTCAATAAAGTTTAATCGTATTAATATACGAGTTGATGCTTCAATATATAAAATTAATTTTTTTAATAATAAATATTTTAATTATTTTAAAGTTATATGTGTATAAAAATCTAATTTCTTATAAAAATCCAGGTAAAGTTCTGATATAAATCACTTGGAAAATCAAATAATAAAAGACAATTTTGCTTTTACTTTTGCTTATTATTTGTATTTAAGCGGTTTTAAACTTTAATTTTCTTAATAAAGTTCTATTTTAAGGATAAGTTTTACAGTGTTATGCATCAGAAAAGTTTGTTATTCCATTCATATTTCAGAAACAGAATGACTTTTTTGAATTTCTACACATTTTTAACATTTGATATACAGTATTTACTTATGTGGTTTCTGGAATGTATGAAAAGATAACCGACGAATGCATCTCTAGAGAACTCTGAAAATTGTTTTCAATTCAAGAGAGAGAGAGAGAGAGAGAAAGATCATGCAGATGATAGAGAAGAACAATATCTTAAAACACTCAAATTATAGAAATGCATATAGTCTATTAATTATAAACAATTAACACATGCATTTTTAAAAATATTATCTCATACGTTAGATATTTGAATCATTCTTTAATGATAAGCACAAAATGTTAAATATGATTATCATCTTTATCTTCGTTTTAATATAGTATCATCCTTGTATAATTAATATCATCTATCTATTTTCAACTTTAAGCGATGAAATCATGTATCTTTTTTTACATATAGTCTCTATATAAAATCATTATCTTTACACAAAAGTTCTCTTGAAGGACAATGCACACGTTGGAAAATGATTCAGTTTTAAAAAAGTTTTTTTGCTATTTTTGAAGCATTATATCAACAATTTATTAATGATATAAGGTAGAATCTTCAATTAAATTTCATTGTAAGGTATACAACAGTTAGTTTTAGTATTAACAACGTTATTACATATCTTCTTCAAGTACTAAAGACAATGGTAAAAGCATTAAGCGCTCTAATGGATGACATTTAGAATGATAAAATAAACATTATCGTACGTGTAAAAGTTTACTTATAAGACGACGTTTATGCGTTGTGGCAGCATTTATATATACATATATATTATTTACATTAGAATTTTTGTTTTGTATATGTAAAATTTCTATCATTAAGATAAATCTAAATGTTGAGTAAAGCCGTAAACGGCCTTTATTCAGTTGAAAATCACATCCGACAACGAGTAATGACAGTCGAGATATAATTACTCTTAACACTGAATGACATCGTCCATAAACGTAACATTTGACGTTTATAGTAAGAAATGTTTGTTCCTCTACCGAATAATGGTTTTATCTTGAATAAAACTTTCGTGTATAATTTTATTTTTACTAAAAAAAAAAACAAAAACATTTTTAAGTAGTGTCGAGGCGCTTGAAAGATTCTGATTTTAGAATTTTCTCTTTCAATTTTATAGCTTTTGTATTTTAACATTTGCAACATTGTTTTCACATCGAGAAAAACACCTGTCAAGATGTCTTTTTTTATACTTTATTAAATTCATTTCATCATTAATACTTTTAACTTCTCATCATTCCCTTGATATCGTTACCTTTATCTTATTATATAATCTTTACTTTTTTGTCGTTAATTTTATTTATACGTCATCATTTTTATATTACCGTCTTTTTCTTTATTATTATATAACTAACATCACCCACGTTTCATCATCTTTAAGCTGAAATCATTATCTTCATTCTAATATCAGAAAGTCTAAATTGGCATCATCATTATCATCCTTATCCTCAATTCAATTACATTAAAATTGATGCAAATCGCATCTTTATTTTATTTTTTCACTGTTTTCATTTAAATATCCGCATCCAGGAAGATAAGAGCTACCAAAAACGAAAATTTACTATATAAAGAAATTATCATCTCTCATGATGTATAAGCTAAATTTTATTGAAACATCTCGTGATAGAAAAGATGATTTAATTTATGCATCATCGTCGCTTTAACCTTTATATATATCTAATTAATATTATGCACATTTTATCATCAATAAGTTAATGATATTATCAAAAATTCATCTTAGCATCAGATCAGCTTCTTCTTTATGTTATCATTCTTGTCTTTAATTCCAAACTATTAAATCTGATAAAAATTCAGTTTTTATTTCCTATTCTTCTTTTAAATATTCACGTTCAGAAAATAANAGAAAAAAAAAAAAAAAAAGTAATAGATGCGAACCGCGGCGCGACTTTCGCGTTACTTAAATAAGCAACGCGACGCGTCGCGCGATAACTCCAAATGAAGGGTTTAATATAGTTTAATTTTACTACACTTATCAAATAGTTAATGTTTAAATTTATGTTTCTAGACGTAGGCTGGATCGTTTAATTTTACTCACGAACAAATATTGACTTTACTATATTGCTAAGTAATGCACAAGGTAGAAAACCCACCAACTTAGATGGGTTTATATATATATATTTCTTCATAAACTATATAAAAAAAAAAAAATGTTGTCGTTTCTTTATTGAAATTTTTTCTTTATGTCTACAGAAAGTCGATAGTTATGGATTAGAGATAAATATCGTAGATAATAAATAACACGGTCTTATACAAAATCCCATGGCTTAATATTTTAAGAAAAAAGGCGAAAACGGAATATTTTTGTATTTTTTTAAACAGTTTTTTGTTGTTTTTTATTTGAGAAAAAGTATCGATCCGTTGACAAATAAATAAATAAAAAAATATTCGATAATGCATCCTGTAAATATTTAATTCGCTCTATATTTCATCATTGAGTCAATAAAGTTTAATCGTATTAATATACGAGTTGATGCTTCAATATATAAAATTAATTTTTTTAATAATAAATATTTTAATTATTTTAAAGTTATATGTGTATAAAAATCTAATTTCTTATAAAAATCCAGGTAAAGTTCTGATATAAATCACTTGGAAAATCAAATAATAAAAGACAATTTTGCTTTTACTTTTGCTTATTATTTGTATTTAAGCGGTTTTAAACTTTAATTTTCTTAATAAAGTTCTATTTTAAGGATAAGTTTTACAGTGTTATGCATCAGAAAAGTTTGTTATTCCATTCATATTTCAGAAACAGAATGACTTTTTTGAATTTCTACACATTTTTAACATTTGATATACAGTATTTACTTATGTGGTTTCTGGAATGTATGAAAAGATAACCGACGAATGCATCTCTAGAGAACTCTGAAAATTGTTTTCGAGTGCAAGAGAGAGAGAGAGAGAGAGAAAGATCATGCAGATGATAGAGAAGAACAATATCTTAAAACACTCAAATTATAGAAATGCATATAGTCTATTAATTATAAACAATTAACACGTGCATTTTTAAAAATATTATCTCATACGTTAGATATTTGAATCATTCTTTAATGATAAGCACAAAATGTTAAATATGATTATCATCTTTATCTTCGTTTTAATATAGTATCATCCTTGTATAATTAATATCATCTATCTATTTTCAACTTTAAGCGATGAAATCATGTATCTTTTTTTACATATAGTCTCTATATAAAATCATTATCTTTACACAAAAGTTCTCTTGAAGGACAATGCACACGTTGGAAAATGATTCAGTTTTAAAAAAGTTTTTTTGCTATTTTTGAAGCATTATATCAACAATTTATTAATGATATAAGGTAGAATCTTCAATTAAATTTCATTGTAAGGTATACAACAGTTAGTTTTAGTATTAACAACGTTATTACATATCTTCTTCAAGTACTAAAGACAATGGTAAAAGCATTAAGCGCTCTAATGGATGACATTTAGAATGATAAAATAAACATTATCGTACGTGTAAAAGTTTACTTATAAGACGACGTTTATGCGTTGTGGCAGCATTTATATATACATATATATTATTTACATTAGAATTTTTGTTTTGTATATGTAAAATTTCTATCATTAAGATAAANGATTAAATTCGATGGATAAATTATGATTATTTTATCTTTTTTTTTTAATTATTTAGCTTATAAATATGTTCGATCCAATTAAAAATTTTAAAGTTTGAGTTTTGTTTTCTATGATAAATATTGTAAGAAGGGAGGAAAAAAAATCAGTAAATTATATAGGAAAATTCCCTATTGCGACATTTTTTTCTTTAAAGAGTCTGTCCTGTTTTTCATTCTATTTTATGGCAATTTTTTCCTATTATGACAACAACTTCCCTATAAATTTTCTCCTACTTCAATTGAAGGAAATAATAAATTTCTCCTTTTATAAGGAAAATTTAATTATAGGGAAATTCCCTATAAAGGAAACTTCCTTTATAATTTCCCTACACATTTTTTTTACTATTGTACAGAAATTTTAATTTCTCACGATCTGAAAAAAATTCTTTTAATTTTCTTTTAAAATTCTTCACGACGTTTATGCGTTGTGGCAGCATTTATATATACATATATATTATTTACATTAGAATTTTTGTTTTGTATATGTAAAATTTCTATCATTAAGATAAATCTAAATGTTGAGTAAAGCCGTAAACGGCCTTTATTCAGTTGAAAATCACATCCGACAACGAGTAATGACAGTCGAGATATAATTACTCTTAACACTGAATGACATCGTCCATAAACGTAACATTTGACGTTTATAGTAAGAAATGTTTGTTCCTCTACCGAATAATGGTTTTATCTTGAATAAAACTTTCGTGTATAATTTTATTTTTACTAAAAAAAAAAACAAAAACATTTTTAAGTAGTGTCGAGGCGCTTGAAAGATTCTGATTTTAGAATTTTCTCTTTCAATTTTATAGCTTTTGTATTTTAACATTTGCAACATTGTTTTCACATCGAGAAAAACACCTGTCAAGATGTCTTTTTTTATACTTTATTAAATTCATTTCATCATTAATACTTTTAACTTCTCATCATTCCCTTGATATCGTTACCTTTATCTTATTATATAATCTTTACTTTTTTGTCGTTAATTTTATTTATACGTCATCATTTTTATATTACCGTCTTTTTCTTTATTATTATATAACTAACATCACCCACGTTTCATCATCTTTAAGCTGAAATCATTATCTTCATTCTAATATCAGAAAGTCTAAATTGGCATCATCATTATCATCCTTATCCTCAATTCAATTACATTAAAATTGATGCAAATCGCATCTTTATTTTATTTTTTCACTGTTTTCATTTAAATATCCGCATCCAGGAAGATAAGAGCTACCAAAAACGAAAATTTACTATATAAAGAAATTATCATCTCTCATGATGTATAAGCTAAATTTTATTGAAACATCTCGTGATAGAAAAGATGATTTAATTTATGCATCATCGTCGCTTTAACCTTTATATATATCTAATTAATATTATGCACATTTTATCATCAATAAGTTAATGATATTATCAAAAATTCATCTTAGCATCAGATCAGCTTCTTCTTTATGTTATCATTCTTGTCTTTAATTCCAAACTATTAAATCTGATAAAAATTCAGTTTTTATGCTTTAAATTTATAAATTTAAAAGTAAATAAATTCTTCTTCTTCTCTTTCTTACGAATCAATTTATGTATAAGTTTGTGTAAATTTATTCAAAAAAAAAGTCATTTTTATTTTCAATTTTATCGCTTCTTACGTAAACTAAAATGTACTAAAAAATGCTGTTTGATATTTTGAATTCTTTTTTCTAAAAAAATGTTTTCAGTTTATTTTCTGGAATAAGATTTAGTGATTTATATCGATCATTTTTATGTCTGACAATGAATCGATTGATACATAATACTTCCACATTTATCTAATATTTAATTCTTAATGAAACTTATAATTTACTTCCTTCTTTTATTGTATTGAGTTGCATTTTGCAACTTTTACTGTTAAAAATACGAAATAAAAAAGCGTGAAAGATTGCTAGACGAAACGTCTACTTAAAACTCGATCCGTTTATCGATAAAAAAAAAAGAAAATAACATTTTTTTGTTCACCTTTTGATGATTGTTTCATATATCTTCATCTTCTTTCTATTGTGAAGAGTGGTACTTTAGTAGCTATACAAGATTATAAAATGTGCCATTATAAAAAATAAAGAATTTTTTTAGATACATCAATTATTCAGTATTATACGCTTATATTTATAGAGTATAAAATTATCATTATACAATTGTACGAATTTTATATGGCGTTAATCATAACATGCAATGCAGGGTACTTCAGGATGACCACNATTTCTTCTTTTTTTTTTAATTATTTAGCTTATAAATATGTTCGATCCAATTAAACATTTTAAAGTTTGAGTTTTGTTTTCTATGATAAATATTGTAAGAAGGGAGGAAAAAAAATCAGTAAATTATATAGGAAAATTCCCTATTGCGACATTTTTTTCTTTAAAGAGTCTGTCCTGTTTTTCATTCTATTTTATGGCAATTTTTTCCTATTATGACAACAACTTCCCTATAAATTTTCTCCTACTTCAATTGAAGGAAATAATAAATTTCTCCTTTTATAAGGAAAATTTAATTATAGGGAAATTCCCTATAAAGGAAACTTCCTTTATAATTTCCCTACACATTTTTTTTACTATTGTACAGAAATTTTAATTTCTCACGATCTGAAAAAAATTCTTTTAATTTTCTTTTAAAATTCTTCTAATTTAATCTTAATTTTTATAAAAAGTTTGATCGTATTAATTCTATATTTTAATAGTTTTTGATTTTCCTTAAAAATTCAAAGAATTTAAAACTCAGGGAATTTTTCTAAAAATTGGATTTATTAGGAAAAATTGGGATGATTTTATTAGAGAAGTTTTTTTTAGAAAATAGTAACTTATAATAAAAATAAAGAAAACGCATAAAAATATCCCTTAATTATCTTAAAATCTCTATTATTTAGAGAAAGATGTCCTTATTTTTCTTCAATATATTCCTGTATTTTATATGTAAAAAATTTTGCAGTATTTACTATTATAATAATTATTTAATAAAATTGGCAAATCAGTATTGCTCTTACATCAATTTTAAGTCTATTATTTTCAATAGGTAAACGAATCCTGTTGCTCCCGTTCAAAGACACGAGACCTTTGATCTTATTCCTCTATAAATTAATTTTATAGGTTATTTAATAAGACTGTATAAGATTTATAAAGGTGTTTATTATCTACAGTTCTAGGTTTAATATAATATATTAAATTTGCTTCTTAAATTATCAATGCTTGTATAAGTTTGCAATTAGAAAATGTAACTGCTTCTATGCTTTGCTGAATATTAATAATAATTTAATCATTTATATTTAGTCAGTAAAGCGGATTATTTTATTCTGTTTATGGTAAAATTATTTCTTATATATACATAAAATAAATTTTTATTTTATATATATATAACATTACCAATGTTAAAATATTGAAAGTATTAAAAAAAATTCTTATGAATATAGTCGGTCCTTCGGAATTTACATAAGATACACTACAAATATACAATTTTAAAGCTGATTGGTTCTCAATATAGCTTTCTGATCAATGATTGGTTGATTTTTTTAAAAATTTACAAAAAATTTACTACCCAAGAAGGAGGCGTTAGAATTAAATGAAACTTTATTAGTGCCAACGTGATGTATTGTTATAGTAAGTTGTTATGATATCATTGCAAAAGGACAATTTTCTGCGAAACAACGTTACATTTTAAAGGAACCTTAAGTGCCGTGTAGGACCTTCTCTAGCCTGTATACATGAGGCAATACGATCAGGCATGAATGCATACTGGCATCGTATGCTATCTTGCGACTGATTGCCCTATAGATGTTATAATTACCATTGTTGATCCTTCACTCTCTTAGATGGCAGAAGATGAAGTTTCCTCTGGTTGAAGAAGTGGTCGATGGGCAATAATCTAAAAAGCAAGCAGACCAATGAAGTGTGACAACGTGACGGAAACATTTCTGTGTTACCCTAGCTGTGGCGGCCGATTAATGTCTTCCTGGAAAATGACTGCTTGCAGCATTTCCATAAAATGCAGCATCTGAGGGTGCAGGCCAATGTACTACTATTAAAAATGACCGATATGGTCATCCTTAATAGCTGTCATACGAGATGGCTCTCCAGATCAGCACGCCAGCAATCGTTGAGCAATGCCACTCAACAGTAAATGTGAGATTGAAATACTCACCAGTGGTCATCCACACACTTTCATAACGGGCGTCCATTTTCATTTAGAAGTAGGATTCATTGCTAAAGACAATACTATACACTACCAGTCCACAGTAGCCCATGCTTCTCTAAAGCACCATTGCAAATGAAGTAGACAACATTGGAATGCTAATGTCAAGATGCGTAGCGTTTGCCATGCATGCAAATTTGCCTCTAACAGTCACCTGCCAATGGTATCTCTCGCAAGGATTCTGTAGATGGTAGACAAATATGCCATTGCAGTTGCTCACGCTTGTCTCACAATCCAGGATCTCATCCTGGTGCCCAGAACCTGGCTGCTGTATATGTACTGTAGAAATGTTGAGGGCAGTAGATACTTTGAGGTAAACCCTCAAAGTATCTACTGCCCTCAACACTTCTCCACAGTCAAATCAGAACAGCCCAACTGGTCGGCAATTCAGCAAATTGGCCATCCTGCTTTCCTTAGCCTAATGATGTGGTCTTTCTCAAAGTCGTCAGCTGTGCATAATGCCTTTAACTACATCATGTAGGTGTGCCTGACGTTTGAAAATCTCCAAATAACATGTACACTTAATATTCTGAATAGTGAGTCTCTGCGAGTCTTTTTTTATACGGTAATGGGGTAGATATTTCAATGCGATCTGATGGCATTACCTGAACTTTTTTGTCAATGAGTGCAATTTAATAATTGCTCTTCTTGACGATGATTGGCTGAGAGATATGATTCAAATTATTCAAATCGCCAATGATACGCTCATTGGTTGATTGCTATTTTTTTTAACCAATTATCTTTAAGATCAATTTTAAAATGTATCTTACTAATACATCCAAAACAGAGAACCTCCTATATTCATAATTACGTTTTTTTTTTTTTTTTTTAAATTTTTGTATTTAACGATTTAAAATTATTATTTGTTTTATTAATAATTAATTTATTTCGATTAAAATAAGTAATTACTAAATAAAAATGTTTATTTAATAAATTTTATTTCTATTTTTGTATGGATTTAATCTGGCTAGGCACAGTATACACATTATTGAAAATATACATAAATTTATAGTTGAATAAACTTTATACATCAAAAAGTAAGGAAAAAATTTATCTAAAAAAATGTACAATAAATTGTAAACAGTAATTTATTTCCAAATGCCAACAACCCTCATTAATTACCATTGGATATTATTACCAGAGATTAAAACGTCATCTGTGACTTGGTTTGAACTTTTTCCTATATCTAATTATCTTAATTACTTAAGATTTCGTTCTGTAATTAAATAATGTAAATGCCTCATCGATAAGATGGATAGAAAGCTATACTAAATGGTATAGAAAATCCGGTCATTTGTCAAACTCGACTATTAAGAAAATGTCATTGTACCACAATATTTTTCATAAAAAATCATAAAATTTCAGCTTATAAATTTACATTTTTCTTCTTACTTTATCGGATTAAAAATATAAAGATTATAAATTTACTTTTATATTTATTATTTTACAGAAGAAAAGAGGTTAAATGTGTGCCCAAGTTATCCTCTTTGTTAACATCGACATTTGTAAATTGGGAAAATGTAAAAAAGTAAATTATCTTTATTAAGAATCTAAAGTACTTTCTACTAAAACTCATTTGTTTATTTAATCTTTTTTTTTGTATTTATTTAGCTAACTTAAGCTACCTTCTTCGCTTCTTAAGAAACTCTTTTCGGCTCATTTAACATAAAAATAATTGAAAAAAGGAAACGAGTATTGCTAAAATAAATGACAATGTTCTTACTTTCTACATTTGTTATATGAAATTTTTTTTTCTGTTCTAACAAAGCTTATTGGTTTAATATTTCAGTTATTATTTTTAATAAAACTTTTGCTTTTATTTTGATATTTTTACAAGCATTTTCGGTTCTTTCTTCCCCTCTTTTTTCTTTTAATATTTTAGTTTTTCTTCTTTTAATTTATTTCTTTCTTTTCTTACTTCTTTCCAGGCTGTTATATATGGATTTAGGATACCTTAAAACGTCGAGAAATGCAAAAAACTCTGGGTTTTTTCTGTATATATATGGATGTTAGTGTGTTTGGGGATGGCACGATTTTTTCACTTAATTTGAAGCTTAACTTTTGTCAAAAATTTTTAGAATTTTGCAGATAAGTTTAAGTATTAGAGGAATAGATGCTATTAAATTTTGGTAGTTAAATGTCGAGGAGGTGGGAAGATAGAGACGGTCGTGTGTCGTATTACGAGTGGGGTCGGACTTAAATAAAGATTTTACTCGTTATTAGCATTTACAATTATTTTTATAAAACTCAACACTACTTTTAAAATAAAGCCTTTTGTTATTTTATAATAATTAATAAAATAAAAAAGTTTTTAAAATAAAATATGGCGCAGCATGTAGTTTTAAGTGTTTTTGCCGGGAAAGTTACACAACTCGTTGCTGGATTTTTTAACGCTCTCTTTCATCTTTTTTTCCTCATTTCTTAGTTCTCTCCTATTTCTTCTTTTTTTACTTTTACCAATATTTTTCTTCAAGCTTTATCTATTGTTTCCTCATTTTCCCTCTATTTTTAAAAAGATTTTACAGCATATGTTTCTTTACTGGATTTTAGTACCATTTTTATAGGATATGCTATTTCAGTTGTTTTTATATTATTCTTTCATTTGTGTTGAGTGCTTATTTTACTTGTTTTTAAGTTTTTTTTTTTGTTTTTCTCTTTTGTTGGATGCAACTACTTTAGTTTTTATTTTATTTTATTTACTTTTTTGTTTTTATAGTAAATGCTTTTTAGTGATTTTCATGCTTTTTGTAACAAATGTGCTTTTAAACTTTTTCTTGTGTTTTTTTCTCTGTATAATGCGCTTTTTTTATCGTTTTATGAAAGAGTTTCTCATAGAATATACAACTTTAATTCATTTCCTTGTTGTTTCTATGCTCTTCTTTAAACATTTTCTGATTTTAAATCATTTTCAAAATGATTTTTACTTATATTTATGATTTAACTAACACAAATTCCCTAATTTTAACCTTGAATTTATATTATTACATAGATATTACATAGGGAGCCAAAAACCAATTAACCTATATAAGTCTTAAGCTTATTATACTGGTTAACTTAATTTTGGGCTATCCTATATATTGATGTAAACNAATAACAAAAAGCGCGAGGCATTATATAAATAACAAAAAATAATTTTATTTGCATTCATTGTACAAATAATAAATTTCGTTTCTCTTTGACACTCCTTTTGCCATAACATATCAATAGTTTAGAATACAACAAAAGCAATTTATAAACGACCATCCACACAAAGAACAAGTTTCATCATCATGTGTTTCTCGTTCAAAATCGCATGTGCGTATTTTACTGTGCTTTAACCAGAAACAAAGACGATGTTTGTTACCTCAAATCGCAGCGCTAACAAACTCAGATCCATGTATCGATTTTCTTTATAAAGAAAACCTTTTCTAAGAATTGTAATCTTTAATTGTTAATTCATATATAATAAATTTAAAGTTAATATATAACAAAAAAAACCCCTTACGTAATTATTTACTCTATAAATTCTCAAAGAAAATATTTATGAATCTCATGAATAAAGTGCATTTTCTTGTAAGAATCTCAATTTTATCCTCATCACGAAGTAAGCTTCTGAAAGTAGGGTTCTTAACGTAGAATATCGACTAAATTTGACCCTATGGAGACATTTACTGTTTTCTTTTGTAGCTTCTAGTGATTTACAGTTAGACAACCTTACATTTATTTGATGTAATCTAAGATGAAGGTGAGAAGTAACTTGCTGAATGTTTTAATTAAATACTTATTTTACTCGAGATTTTCCTCTTCTTAGAACAGATATTTGAGCTTTCTAAACGTTATAAAGCGCTTTCTATTGTTAACTTTCTATGCAGCTTACTAGTGTAAATGAAAAGGAACAATTCTACACCCTTTTGTCAACTCTGATATTGATAATATCGTTGATTCTGACAGGAATAAAATTATATTTCTGTAATAAAAGGCGTAAAATTTTAATATTTTGTTTCTGTTTATAAACTTAAAATTGTATAATAATTTATTAATGTTAAAAGAGATTAATTGCGTGTGTTTAATTTCGTGTAGTTTGTATGTTAGCGTGTAACTCGTTAAGCGCAAATTTAGAGGAATATTAACAAAAATAAAAATAAAACTTTAACGAAAATAAATCTTAAAGCCTTAGAAATATATATTTAGAGTTAATATAATAAGATATAAATCGTCGAAAATCCTTTTAACATTGTTTAAATTCATATAGCATAACAGCAACGCTTTCGCTGATGTGTAAAAATCTCAGAAAATCCACAGAATATAAAAAAATTCAAAGAGAAAATATGTAAATTAAAGAGAATTCTGACTTCATTACCATTGCATTCATTCATAAAAGTATTATTCTTTTTTCTTTTCTTAAAAAAAAAGAAAAAGAGGAAGAACGAGAAAGAAAGATACCAGATTTACCTTATTATATTATCAAGTCTTTAATTTAATATTCTAATTTTAGTTATAAAGAATCTTGTTAATAACCATTCTCATAAAAATTCAATTTTCTGATTTAATCATTAAAATGTCCTTCTTTTGTTTTTTTTATTATTAAAAAGAAGAAAGGTAGAAGTTCGAATATATATTTCAAATTTTATTTTAAATCAGAATTATATCTGTTTTCCCTTTACTGTATTATATTTTTGCTTTTTTAAGGCACAGTATACATTTATAATTATCTATAAAATTTAGATTTGTGTTGTCTGTCAGTTTGTCTAACTACTTGTAATATAATGTAAATGAAAAACCTAAATGTATAACATTTAATTGGAAAATTTTTATATTAAGAGCATCAAAATTTCAAAACTTTAAACAGAAAATTAACTTCAAAAATTCAGTTTTTATGCTTTAAATTTATAAATTTAAAAGTAAATAAATTCTTCTTCTTCTCTTTCTTACGAATCAATTTATGTATAAGTTTGTGTAAATTTATTCAAAAAAAAAGTCATTTTTATTTTCAATTTTATCGCTTCTTACGTAAACTAAAATGTACTAAAAAATGCTGTTTGATATTTTGAATTCTTTTTTCTAAAAAAATGTTTTCAGTTTATTTTCTGGAATAAGATTTAGTGATTTATATCGATCATTTTTATGTCTGACAATGAATCGATTGATACATAATACTTCCACATTTATCTAATATTTAATTCTTAATGAAACTTATAATTTACTTCCTTCTTTTATTGTATTGAGTTGCATTTTGCAACTTTTACTGTTAAAAATACGAAATAAAAAAGCGTGAAAGATTGCTAGACGAAACGTCTACTTAAAACTCGATTCGTTTATCG
The DNA here is from genome assembly GCF_000671375.1 of Centruroides sculpturatus. Taxonomy (NCBI): domain Eukaryota; kingdom Metazoa; phylum Arthropoda; class Arachnida; order Scorpiones; family Buthidae; genus Centruroides; species Centruroides sculpturatus. Next base: position 18,212 of record NW_019384452.1, on the reverse strand, counting down.
ATAAAAAAAAAGAAAATAACATTTTTTTGTTCACCTTTTGATGATTGTTTCATATATCTTCATCTTCTTTCTATTGTGAAGAGTGGTACTTTAGTAGCTATACAAGATTATAAAATGTGCCATTATAAAAAATAAAGAATTTTTTTAGATACATCAATTATTCAGTATTATACGCTTATATTTATAGAGTATAAAATTATCATTATACAATTGTACGAATTTTATATGGCGTTAATCATAACATGCAATGCAGGGTACTTCAGGATGACCACCTTGTAAGAATCATGGATTAATGCTTGAATTTCTATTTAAATTAAAAATATATATTAAAATTTATATTTCGTAAGAAAAGCAATTCTAATTTTGCTTACTTTTTATACACTTTGTTTTGTAATTGCTCAATTTTTTTTTTAAATACGAGGATTCTTGCATGGACTTAGTAAGAAAAGTATTTAGATTTTTGAAGGGCTTTAAAGGCGGATTTAAACTTGTATTTCTAAGCTACTGTATAACTATAAAATAATCTTTTCATATAATAATAAATTTAAAAGCGTGAGGCGTTTAACTAATATCTTTGTAGTGTGAAAGCCTTAAGCTCGTTAACTTATATGTAAATTAGGCTCTGGATGTCACATAATTTCAGAGAAATTTATTTATTTCATATGATTGATAATCTGAAAAGTTAATTAGTAAATTCTAGAAAAGTTATTTGAAATGAATGTAATTTGATATATTACAAGGGAGTAAAATAAACAGATAATTTATAGACATACACTTCATTTAACACAGATCATTTAATACATACTAAGGCATAAACTTAACAAGCAGCATTTATTAATAACAAAAAGCGCGAGGCATTATATAAATAACAAAAAATAATTTTATTTGCATTCATTGTACAAATAATAAATTTCGTTTCTCTTTGACACTCCTTTTGCCATAACATATCAATAGTTTAGAATACAACAAAAGCAATTTATAAACGACCATCCACACAAAGAACAAGTTTCATCATCATGTGTTTCTCGTTCAAAATCGCATGTGCGTTTTTTACTGTGCTTTAACCAGAAACAAAGACGATGTTTGTTACCTCAAATCGCAGCGCTAACAAACTCAGAAATTTTTAACTATTGCTATTGGTTGTTACAAGGTAAAATTAAAAGATTTCATATGGAAATCTTTTAATTCTATGGGTTGGAGATAAGGGATGAAAATATGGAATTTCAAATATTTTTCGCATTTTATCATACCATACTACTGTGATCAAAAAGTATCCGAATAGTTCATTTAAAATGCACACGTGCAAAGGGTGCTGACATTGTTTTTTTTGTCGTTTGGTACGACTTTCATCAACCTCCAGCAACAATCCGTACGTCATAGTCTGTTTTCGTTTGCAAATAAAACGCTTGTTTTATGTGCAAACAATTTTCGCGCCGGCGATTTTTCAAAATGTCGAATGTAATTGAGAAAGGAATGTACATTAAATTTTTGTTTTCGCAACAGAATTACTACTACAAAACATTGGAAATGTTGCAAAAAGCCTGTAATTTTAATCGATTATCATCTATCAAAATTAAGAGTTTTCGAGTGGTACAACATGTTCCATGAAGACAGAATGCGTTAAAGATGAACCACCGCTCTGATAGACCATCCCTGATGGTCTATCAGAGCGGTATGAACTTTGGCTGATGAACAACACGTCGCTCGAGTCAGAGGTTTGATGCTCAATGATTGTCATTTAACAACTAGAGACTTTACTGAACATGTTCCAGTATCATTTGGATATTGCCAAGCAATTTTAAAAGATACTTTGGACTTGCAGCGTGTCTTCCCACAAACATTGAACTTTTTTCCAAAAACAACTCGTTCGAGTGGGCAAGAAAATGATTTTTCAAGGTGAGTCCTTAAAACGTAGTATTACCGGTGATGGAACACGGAAATATTCATTTGGCACCGAAACAGATAACAATCGAGTGAATGGCGCTCGAAAAGTGAAACAAGACCGAAAAAAACCACATCAAAGTCAGTCAAAAATCAATGTCGTGTTGACTGTTTTCTTCGATTATCGCAAAGGTGTGCATCACGAATTCTTCCGACTGGCCGAACTGTTAATTGAATATTATTTGAGAATATTATTTGAGCGTTTTGCATCGTTTGTGTGATGCAATTCGTAGAAACGACTTGATTTGTGACGGAAAAATTTGTGGATTTTGCACCGTGATAAAGCATCTACTCACAATGCATTACAGTTTTGCAAGATCCGTATTCGACTGATATAGCACAGTGTGACTTTTTCTCGTTTCCTCGATAAAAATTTCCGCTTTGTGGTTACTGTTTTGAGTCGATTAATGCCATAAAACAAAATTGGCTGCTAGTCCTGAAGCGGTATCACGAAAACGATTGTAAAGCTTGTTTCGAGGACTGAGAAAAAAGTTGGCATAAGTGAATTGCAGTGGGAGGGAATTACTTTGAAGGAGACGAAATAAATTTTGATAAATAAATTCAAATTTTGCATTATATTTCCGATACTTTTTGATCAGAAGGTATTATCCACAATCGACCAAAGATAGTGGCGAGATGAACTTGATGGCCATTCCTGGTATACTAATTTACTATACAAAAAGTTTAGATTTTTCAAACTATAGTCCTATAATCATAGTTTGAAAGATTTTAAACCTTAAAATGCTTCGCATTTTCCCTCATTTTACAGTTACATCTTTAAATATATACGAGGTATTTAAATATATTCAATTTAAGTACAAGGGATGTTCATTAATATATACTATAAGGTATTCAGAGAGTGTGTGTATATGNTATATATATATATATATGTGTGTATTTATATATATATATATACACATACAAAACACACACACATTTTGAATATCTTTGTCCTATAAATTCTAGAAGAAAGTATATGTATTTATAAAAAAAATGAATTATTTGATCCCTGTATAAATAAAGTATATATTTATAAAATATAAAAAAAGAACGAATTAAATTGCCTTAAACATAAAAATCCGCTACAAAATACATAAAGTTTTTAGTTAAATACAAATAAAATTAAATCTCTTCGAGGCGTATCCTCGCAAAATTTAAATCAACCAATCGTCATTTAAATTTATTTTGTTTTATATCTTAAAAATATCGCAGATGACGATCTATATTTTTAAAATTTTATTTTATTTCTTCGGCATCTGCAGTTTTATTATATTTACTCACGTTTCGCTGTACGATAGATTTAACATTAGAAAATTTGATAAAATCGTTTGGGTAATGTAAAAGCAATATTTGAAGTAACGATATCATTTTATCGATGGAAATAAATCCTTTCGTATTTTTTTTTTACATTTTTTATGAAATTTCAATTACTATAAAGTATATAACTTACAATTGCTTTTATAACTTTCAATTTATTATTATTATATAGTTTAAGCAATAATCTAAGTTGAAATTTATGTTTTTTCTTAATAAAAAAAATATATATAAATCATAAATTAAATTTAACTAATTTATGAATATGTCAAGACAATAAAATAATTTAATAGATATTGATCTTTTTATATAAAAATTTATTGTTTTATTCATTTTTAATTGATTAATGCATTTGTACTCAATATTCTCTTCGTTTATGTTTCTGTAAGATTAACAATAAAGCTATTTTAAAATTTTATATTAAAAAACGTAAATTTTATTAGTAAAGATTTTCAATAAATCCTGTAAATATTTTATATTCGAGTTGATATCAAAAATATTTTATTTATGTTCTTTACATGGAATAAGGATCCTTACAAGTTACTTCCTCTACATCAGTATTTCTCGAACTTTAAAGAGATGTCTCTGCTTTGTATCAGATTTTTTCACTCACACCTTAAACATATTGATCTACAGTTTTCTTGGGACATATTTTATAGTATGAAATTACATATCGAACAAAACAAAATAGCTTATAGAGGTACTAAACACTAAAAGAAATCGAGTTTCGATTATGTAATGACTAAACTGTAGTCATATCACAATGTTGACAATTCATGCTCTTTAGAAAAAGTCTCCCTCCCACAGATTGAGAACCACTGCTCAATATACAATAAAGACTAGAAAGGATCCTCGTTCCACGTAGGGAATGTTTTTAGTAAAAATTCTCATTGCATACAGAAGAAAGGATTTCAATGAATCCTTATTTCATGTAGTTATTAGCAGAAGTCCTTATTGCACACAAAAGAGAATTTCCAAATACAAATACCAATATGTAATTAATGATAAAATATATTTACCTTTTTATTGATTTTTTTTCTTTCTAATTTTATATTTTTATCTGGTTTTTTTTGAAACATTATATTTCTAAGTATATCAATTCAAAGGTTTTTATCATAGAAAATAATTACAGATCAATACATGACAACAGCTTCAATTGTGTGATGATGGATATTCAAGTAATTATTCTCACTGTAAAACATATTTCATTATACACTTTGGTTTGTCGTAAAAACAATGTACTGATTATTAGTTTGAATCAAGCCCTGAAATAGGAGATATGAGATCTGTAAAAGTAATTAAATGAGGGGTTCAACCACCTTCGAAATTCATAAAAATATATAAATAAAATCAATAATTTAAATTTAAAAACATTAAAATATTTTTTTGATAAATAATAAATAATCTATCTCTCTACTATACACTTTTGGAGCTCAATTATGTCTTAAGTTCTCTCTATTTGGACATGTTTTCAGTGATAAATAATTATAGAAATCTATAAATAATATTACATCGCACTATATAATTGATATAATAAACTACATAGTATGACATATCGTTTATAGAGATTTCTATGATTATTTATTCAGTAATTTACATATTTTTGACGTAATTTTTTAAACAATGGTTTTGATAGAATATAATAACATGTGGACGATCTGCCAAGAGGAAATGCCTCTCAAGAGGACTTTCTATGGGAAACTGATCTTTAGGTGTTAGAAACGTGAAGAAAATCCTGGAAGTTCCAGTTGAACACGTTACCAGTGTTCAATGGTTTTATGCACTCGGCCACTGGTGAGTGCAAAAATAAAGTACTGTAAAACAATAAATCCTGAAGCCAGTAATAACAATGTAATATTAACAAACAATGCAGCATAATTTTTTTTAACGTCCGCAATGGTGTTCATAGCTTAAACAGACCATACAGATTGAATCGATACTCAGTGTAATCTGTTTAGAAGACATGTAAATAGTGGGAGTAGGAATGGTTGCACGTCTGAAGCGATTAAGATGTCAACTTATGGACTGGACTGTCCATAAATTACGTCCGCATTTTTCTTGAAATTTTTACTCCCCATCCTCATTGTCCCAGTCTGTCCAAAGTGACCAGTAAAACTTAATTAAAATGGCAAATTTCATCATACAACTACAACAATAAATATTTAAATTTTAATCTTAAAAAGTCCTACAATTTAAGGAATTTTACAATACATATATTCAAAAATTTTACCATGTTAAAGTAAATAAGCTTACATTTTTCAATTAATAATACTGTATCTTAAAAAAGAAAAAAGTTAGTTTGGAATGTCCTCTGGCTTGTTTGGTTGAGAGAAAGAAATCTGCAAACAACGAACCGTTTGTAAGTAAATACTTTTAGATTTTTAATATTCATTTTAAAAATGACATAATCAAGAATATTTATTTATCTTATACAAATTTTATGTAGTTTTTTAAAAATATTTATATAAAAGTTTAATTTCTAAAATTTAATTAATTAATTAATTATTCTCTTTTTTTCTTTTTTAATTAAATAAATTATATTGTGAGGTTTTTGGATGAGAAAGATATCTCGAGAAATGCATGCTTTATCTTAATTTAGTGACAAAATGACGTAGAAATTTAGAAACGACTAAGGTATTTTCGAGTTGTTATAATCGTGTTCACTTTTACGTCAATTTGACGTCATTTCCACTTTTTGTGTACTTAGAAAGTGTAAAATCGACGTCAAATTGACGTAAAAATGTACATAAAGCGTATTTGTGCTGTCAGAATAATGTAAACTACTACGTCAATTTGATTTTTTTTTTACATTTCCTGTCATTACAAAAAAATATTGGAATGACATTAAACTGACGTAAGAATGTACGTTTTTTTAGTACAGTGTACAGATTTATATATTATAAATATGTCTAAATGCAAAAGTGACGTCAAACTTACGTAAGAGAGTACACTTTTCTAACAAAGTGAATACACCTCTTCAATAGAGATATTACTTTATTTATTTCCTGAATTAAATATATAAATAAATTATTATTCCTTAACCAGTTGATGTGTGCGTATTGTGTTAATAAACCAAAGCGGTAGTACTGTAATTCGATAAAAGAAACTGTCTATAAGTCGTTCTATGTGGCATACATAAGATACATTTAAAAAGTACGGAAAACGATTAGTTAGTTTTTAATTCCACCAATCAAACGTCGGGATAACCATATCAGTAACCAATTGGATTGAAATGTTTAATTTTTACGTGTTATACGTGTTATACGTGTAGTTTTACGTGTTATTTGAACGTGTTATAAAGGAATTTGTCGGTTAATTGATATCTAGGACATTTTATCTATGTACAGATTTATAGATGAGTAAAATACAATTAGAGGAATTAAACATGGCGTTAACCATGACAAGCTTATGATTTAAACGATAGATTCATAATGAATCCGTAGAAAGTAATTAATTTAAAAATATAAATTAGTAAATTTGCTTCAATTTAGAGCATGTATTAAAATATAACTTAAAAATTAAATTAAAAATCGTTGAATTTTATCGCCATACGTTGTGATCTAAAAGTCAATTAACCATGTAAACGCTGGTTTTCAGGTATTTTCCTTTATTATAACTTAAAATTCAAAGTTAAAAATTCATTTTGTTCAACACACGACAAACTACTTACAATAAGCATGGTTAATTGACTTTTTTGGCTACCCTGACACTTCGTTTATTTCAATTTCAAATGGTTAAAATTTATATTTAATAATAATTTAACGAATTTAAAATATATTTCGCTGATTATTAAACTACATAAACCTATATCGGTTGTTTCATAATGATATTTAGGCATATATAAATGCTCCTCGACTTACGTTGTTTCTATATACGATATTTCGCACATACGATGGCCGATGCGTGTGAAGCGAAGCGTGGGGAAACGGTTATAATTTGAATTCAAGATACTCTACTGATGTGTTAATGATTTTTCTTCAGGCTTATATATATATATCATCATATATTCCTATATGGTGAGAAGAAGAGAGGCTATTGCTCTCAATGAAAAACTTAATCCATTTAAGTATGTTCTGTTTAAATCCTACCGATACATTTTACTTATTTGCAGAATTTATAAATATAGGATGGCTCAAAAATTCGTAAACCATACGGACGGATCACTCAAACAAGCTATCAAAATAATTTTAAAAAAATTACAATATAGAAATTGTTAAAGCATTACAATTTATGTACAGTCAACCCCCCTATAACGTGGGTTCCTATAACGGAAATTCCTATAACGTAGCGAAAAAATTGCGGTAATATTCGTATAAAGGGACTCGTAAAACGTCGTCGCCGACTCGTGTCGCGACAAGATTGGTCGAATCTGGACCAATAATGGATGAGCAGCCGAACTACTTTCCGCCGTCCAGCGCCACGCTACGGAGAGTTTAGGCGAGAAGTTGAGTTTACTATCGTCTGTACAGTATGAAAATTAAGTACCGTAAGTCTAATACAGCACTAATTTTATACATTTCTTATTCAACGGCCATAAAAATTATTTATATTAATGATGTCTCCAAAGTTCAACGAAGTTTTCGCAGAAAAATAACTTATCAGAAAACGCGGCCGCCGTTTGGTGCGCTGCTCCGCGACGAAAACAAGCGTAAGCAACGGCGTAGTCGAACGGTGCACACTCGGTAAGTAATCCTACAATTTTTTGTTTATAGCATAGTTTATACGGATTATACCCAAAAAATTATACGTGTTTTGGAAACGTTGAGTCAAATTAGTCTAGAATCGGTTAATTTTATAGAAGAAAACGTTTCAAACAGCCTTAGTCCGTGAACTTCACAAGTGTCGGGCTATGATTGGCTCATGTATTTAAGGATTCCTACAACGTAAAATTCTTATAAAGTGGAACGTATCTAAGCGTTATAGGGGGCCTACTGTATTGAGCAACAGGACTCTGTAAAGCCAAGCTTAAATTTAAAAAATACTAGAAAGCTAATCGTTACAGGGTGTCAACTTACTTTTGGGCCATCCTTTATAACTAAAAATTATTAGAAAAAATTCAGAAAAATTATTGTTAATCGTCTTTACAGGGACCTTTTTTTTTAGATAGAAGAGCCACACGTTAATGAGTCTTTTGTTTTATTTTCAATATTTGAACGTAATTATGAAATTTCTATTTAGTTATTGTTATTAAAACTTTTTCTTAATTCTTCTTGATAAAATTTATGTATGAATATTAAATATTAATATTTTTTATCATTGTTCCGTATTAATGATTTTTAATCAAAGATAAATGTCAAGGATAAAATTACTTCATATACATAATTAGTATTTTATAAACATGACTAGAATTTTAAAAAATTAATTAATATGATATTTTATGGATTTTTTTAAAGAAAAAGTTTAATGGTATTTTCAGGTAAATTAACTAAAAAAATTATCATTTTTTATTATTTTTTCAATAAAGACATTATATGTAAATGACTGAATACATGTGCTGAATATTTATACACTTATGCATCTTACAATATAACCTGAAGTCCTTCAATATACACACTTACGTATATATTGCATTGTACTGTATATACACTTATGCTTCTTCTAATGTAATATGAGATCGCGCTGAAGTAATGTAGTCTTTTGTTTAAAGGAGACAACTAGGGCTTCTTCAAACGAAGGACGAGTGGATAAAATTGAACACTGGTAGTTGGTTTTGAGTGACCGCCTCGTTAACGGATTGGCTACGACAAGTGTTCCGGATTTTCTTCACATGTATAACACTTAAATAAGAGCCCAGTTTTCTATAGAAGTCTTTTCATGAGATTTCCTTGCCATAATGCTATTTTTATAGCTGAATATTGTATTACTCATCTAGATATTTTAGTTTAATGAAAGTCGAAAACATGTGGCCAAGGATTACAGATGGAAGAAAATACACCATGTGATTTGAATTATAACTATTTATTCGCTAAATTTTGTTTGTATGTCGCGCGTTGCAGAATTAAAGATTCATACCGTGTGAAACGGACATTGCTTATCGCAATCGTTATTTTAAATAGATAATTTGTTTTTTTGTTGTTTGTAGAATTTAAAGTTCATTATTTATTACAGCTGATAAATTAAGTTACAAAAGTTAATCTGGGTGTGGCTCAGTTGAATTCTGTCTAGAAAGATAACTAAATGACACTCGGGTATAACTTACAAGACAGTAAATCGTGAATTTCGAAAGAAATTTCTCTTCCTTCCAAGGGTTACAATTCGTTTGTTTCTTTATTTTTGACATCTCGTTATAGTTTCGGAAAACCAGAGAAGAAATTTTTGACACTTAAATGGGTTTAAAGATCAAACGTCACTTTAATTATTTTCCCTTTGTTTTAAAGGAAATAATTAAAGTGCACGTTCGAACAAACGCTATTTATCGAAATAAACATTCCAAAAATAACTAAATAATTACTGGCTTTTAAATATTTATAATTAATTTGTTGCCTTATGTAGACATTGTTGCTTATTGTTACGATTTGTAATTAGCAATTTATTAATTATGTAGTTTGACGGATAAATAATTATCATTCGCTAGTGATACAACACAGACTTCATTTTTCGCGCTGTTTCAAAAGATACGTAACTCTTGACGAGAAAATACATTTAAAACATGACTTTTATTAGAATTTCTGATGATTTTTAATAGTTTTAATCATCGATAAATTCTTCAAAACTGATTTTTCATAATCTTAACAAGAAATTCAACTTTTTGAAAATCATTAAGAAAGTATACAGGGGGAATACTATGAAAGAATCTTTTATAACTCGGTGAAATTAAAATCAATAAAGCTTCAGTCAACAAAGACAAGTACAATGCTTTCAAATGTAGACATTTTATTCCCCGTGGTCAAGAAACCGATCGATTTTGAAAGCTTCGAACAACTGTCCTAGAAATTGGTTTGTTTCTGATCGTATATTAATTTGATGCAACATCGTATTTACATTTATATTATTAACATCTTACTTTAATTCTTTGATTTTCATTCCTTTTCTGATTAGATTACTGCGTGTTTTCAGTTTCATTCAGTGGTGACAGATTGAACTACTGAATTATAATAAAAATGCATCAATTTGTTAGCTGTTTAAGCATATTATGAATTCTTCTTCACTCCTTTCTTCATGACACACTTGAACGGTAATAGCGAATAACTAAACTTCTGTACGTAGGATTCTCTCCTATGTTCAGAATTAACGCTTTATCTTTACTATAAAAAGATGAAGAACTCTTGCCATACGATAAACTAGCACATTATACAGTGCTTAAATTCCGTGCAATATTTTTTTTTACCCAGCCATTCAAATTCCCCAAAATATATGATAATAAACCAGGAGTCTTCATCGAAAAAAAACTCAAAATTATTAGTATCTTAGTATATAGTATCAAGAATTATCTATATAACATCGTACAGAAGAAATGATCGTAATTTGTAGTCAGACAAACGTGCTGTACAGTATATATACACAAGGAAGCTTATGTTTGATGCAGCATGTGCAAATTTATTTTCTAAATATACATATACGAGTAAAATCAGATTATTTGATTATATTCCTTCGAAAATTATAATAGTTCAGTAACCTTACTTATTTGATAAATAAGTGAAGATGATGTTAACATTCTTCTTTATAGAACCATTAATGTAAACTACTCGAAAGTACAAACAACATTCCTTGGAAGAAACTAACGATAAGAGGAAGAAAAAATAAAGGAACAGAAAGAAATTTAGCACCGGATAAGCAGACTATAGGATAAAGATAATATTATCAAACCAAAGTAAGCTGTGCTTTCCGATAACAGAGGAAAAGTAGGCTATTTTGTTAGAAGATAAAACAAAGAATTTTCCAAACCGCAATGATTTTTAAAGTAATCTATATATATTTCAAGCTTTATTCGTAGCCAGACAGGTTGTCTTTAGAGATATCTTACAATCAAATATAATTCCTTAGATGTACTTTTAAGTTTTTCATAATGTATTAAATCATTTATAATATATTATTTATTTTATATTTTTTGTATGTTTGATGGGTGTAAGATGGTTTGATAATGGTGTGCAGGTTTCGGATGAGAGAAATTCGATAGAAAACATTGGTTATATACGATTATGATATATATATATAAGCTTTATACAATGTTTAAACATTGAGAAAAAATACAAATTTCTGTGAATCGTTCTCGAAATTCGACCGATTTCAAGTAACAAATATAGTGTTTTATTATTATTATTATTATTTTCAGCGATTTGTTTAGTTTTTCCGAAATTATAAGAATAATATTAATTATTATAAACATTTTAAAATTTAATTTATTAATAATTTATAATAATTCATCTAAAAGTAATAATATATAATGTAACAATGTTGTAAAATGTTGAGAAAATCACTACATATGTCAGTATTAGTTTCTTAATTTTTCTTTCCTTGTTAGATTAAAAATAAGGAAAAATTAGTTAAAATTTATATAATAAAAAATATTTTAAATTAAGTTTACATTATTAATTAATAATTTTTAACAATCTTAATTATTTTTTTCGCTTCTTTACGAGTTTCAAGTTCACTCAATCTCTTACGGATTGAATTGATGGGATAAGGCAACGCAATTCAAGAGCGATCTGCTAAGGAAATGCCTCACGAGAGGCATTCTACGGGAAAACTAATTCCTATTTAGGTTGTTAGACACGTGAAGAAAACCCAGAAAACTCCAGTTCGTTTGTGAGGCACAAACCCACGACCAGAGTTCAGTAGTTTTATCCTTTATAATGGATATTTGGGTGTAATCTCTAGAAGGAATTAAAATTGATATCGGCGTGGGATTAGCCATCTGATCAGCCTTTTTTTCTTGGCCATGAACAGAGAGATCCGTACGCCTTTCCTTTTGCTCCTTCATTGTATGAATTAAGGAATTCCCATTTCGATATTTTAAATATTAATTAAAATTTTTATCGTTATATTCGAATAAAATCGTGAGTAGAATATAATACTGGGATCGAGCAATACCGAAATATGTCATTCAGTGGTTTAGATAATGCAGCTCGTGACAACTCAAACGTAATGACGTCACTAAGTATTGGAACATCTGCTCCACTTTATTCCCTTCTACAATATATATATATAAATACATATATATATATTATATGTACTGTACAGTACATGTACAGAAAGAGGTTAAATCTGTTTGTATTAAGTACAGCTTCATGCTAGTGTTTACAACTTTTTACCACTGTATATATAATAGAAAAATTATTTAAAATTCACGAATATCGCTTCGTTTGTTTGGGATATAAGTTTTATTTTCTGTTATAACAGGAAATAACAATTATAGATAAAATATGATGCTTGAAGTGTTTAAGATAATGATATCGCTGCGTATATGAGAGCGAATTTACTCGAATTTTGCTGTAATTATAAAATATTTTAGCGATACACAAGGTTTTTTTTTTATGTTTTATGTAAATTTACTTTGCTTGAATATTGCTTTATCTCTTTATTTAATTGAATTTAAGTATAAATTCTGTGTAAATTGTTAAGTGTGCGCTGAGTAACGCCTCCGCGACGCGCCAAGAAATGCACTTATAAATCCTCATAAATTAGAAGAAAAATTAATTTAAATAATTATATATATGTGTGTGTGTGTGTGTAAGTTTTTGTCATTTTTTAAAAAATGTAATGAATAAATATTATAATAATATTTTGAATATTTTTCTTTTATATAATATTTATTACTTTCGCAACTACCAGCCACATAGAATTAATACACGCAGAAAAAATAAGTGAAATAGGAAAATTTATAAATTTATTACCTTTATTAAATATTCATATTATAAATATAATACTTTTTATTACTTAGATCATTTAATTGAACAAAACAAAAATTATATTAAATAAATATAAGAGTGACGCGACGACGCGACGACGCGGCGAATCGCTCATCCATCTTCGAAAACAATGCGCATTATTGTTTAAACGACATTAATACGAGTAAATAAATAAATAAAAACAATATCTACACATTTTTTTGTTACAGCAAACTGCACGAATAATTAAATACAAAGCGTAAAATATAGATTTTAGACGTCATAATGTAGTGTTTTATAATTAATTTCGATATACTTTTCTAAACTTACAACTTCTAAAAGAACAATAATATCTTGTGTTATATCAAATAAATCAGTGAGAATTACTCTTAAAATAAAAATATGAGGTTATAAGCAGAAGTTTATTAATAATAAATTGATATATGGGTCAGAGTATTAAGCTATATCAATGAATTCTGTTCTATTGACTGATATGTCGAGACCTTGTTCCATTATACGTTTGTTATTGTATATAGACAAACAGAAACGGTGATAGAATTCTATCACCACATAAATCGATTAAATACTATAATAATTTACTATAACTATTCAGAATTACACTAACATCTCGTTTATTTTTGAATGTTTAAATTAGCGCACGCATCACTTGCGCGGCGTGAATTAATATGGCGTCGCACCTAGAAATTATCTAATAACCTGTGCATTTCTTATATGTAAAATTAAACTTTTAAAGTATTTATCTAACACAAGAATTCTGTTTTATTAAAAAAAAGTTTTATTTATTTTAAGAATTTTTTTTGACATTTTCATGTATGTAATAAGAATTTTAGATTTTAAAACATGATGGACAGACATAATAAATAATGAAAAAGCATTTACATTTAGTTTTTTTTTCCATTCAGACCACGTAATAATGAGGTAGAAAGCCTTTTATTTCCATTAATAAGCCTATTTTATCCTTTTAAACTTCAATTAAAATGGCAACCACGTCGCAAGAAAAAGAAAAATAAAGAAAGTGAAATGGTTAAGTTTAACGTTTAACTGCTTTTTATCTTTTTATATACGTTAAATATATGTATATTTATATATAAAAGTAATACTAAAAATATAAAAAAATACAAAAAAAAAAATTGAATTAAATTAAGCAAAATTAAATTAATGTATTTCTCATTTAAAATTGATTTATATGTTTTTTGTACATTTATTTATATTTAAAACGTATACAGAAATGA
>NW_019384452.1:0-2012 GCF_000671375.1 Centruroides sculpturatus | reverse complement strand
AATTCTGTCTCAAAAATGGCGTCCATCATATGATTAAGTATAGTATATACAGTATATATAACAGGTGCAAGATGAGAGGTAATTAATCACTCATAGTATTACGTAAGCTGTATATAAATGAAAGGAAAAAAAATAGAGAAAATAAAGATGATAAATAGCTTTCTGTATTTTTGATACGTCTTCAGTTACAGGCAATAGCTAAATAGCAAACGTCACAGTCTGTTAGATTTTCTCTCTGGTTGCAGAAATAATAACTGCTTGCAGCTAGCTCGATCGATTGAATAGCCTGTTGCCGACTTGTTGATGCATCGGATGGAAATTCTCGATTTATACATCTCCATCTACATCCAGTTACTAAAATGAAACTCTTGTTAACTCAGTTATACATTCTCGCATTTAATACATTTGTCATTAAAAATTTATTAATGCTTTACTTTATACTTTAAATAAACGTTTAAATATGAAACTTTCACACTCTATTTTTTTGGAATTTTAATATAATACTTTAACAAGAATTCTTCTATTTTTTTTTTCAAATTTTCCCACTCCAATTCGAAAATAAACTTAAAACGGAAGTTATAAATGATTCTTATTTTAGTTTCCATATATAATCAACTCGAACCTAACCAAATTTTAAATAAGTTTATCTTCCATCATTTCACTTGCTCTAACGTAAGCCGAGTTGGGTTGGCTAGGTGTAAGCGTGTCGTGTTTCTACTGGAACAAATTCGATTCGTTTCTTGCTCGGGGCATATTCCATCTTTCTTCCTTCTAGGTGTTCGCCTTAGTAAACGTAAGTCGGAAAGGGAGTTAAGAAAAGAAGAAAAAACAAATCCCATTCGAGTGGCTGCGTGTGATGTTTGCGACTATCGTCAAGAGTGACCCGGTTCGATATATGTACAAAAATTCTGTACGGGTTTTTTAAATAGCTATTTTCTTCTTTAGTAAGTTAGGATAACTTAAAGAATTTCTTAACACTTAAAACAACAGGGAACGTGTTATAGAAATATATAAAATATCTTTTTTTTTTTTTCCTTTTATCGTTTTCCCATTGGGGTCAGCCCTTATAATATTTTAATTGCAAAAGTAACAAAGAAAATTTTTAAATGTATGTATAGTTTTTAAAATTTGAATATTATTTAGACTAAACCCTTAGGACCCTTACATGTAAAGGTGATGTAAATGAATTTATAAATAAATTTCAAGCCATCTGAATTAATATTTTCATTAAAATTAAGTTTTAAGAGTTAAAAAAAAACTTAGTAGTAAATATTTTACATTAACAACACGTGGAATATAAATATAAATCTGTATTATATAAAAGGAATTATTTCTATTTTCATAAATTAATAATAATAATAATAATAAGCGGAAAATTTAATATCCTTCAAAAATGTAAAATGTCTGTAATAAATTTTGAACATAATATCTTTACGTTTATGGTATTGAATCAGTTTATCAATCCAATTTTCTCTTTGTTGTCAATCTTTAATGATACAATCTTTCTTCCTCTTCTCTCTTTCTTTTGGAAGATCTTTCCATTACATTTTGCTTTAAAAAAGGTAAAAGTATAACATAGTATATTAAAGATGAAAGTTTACAGCATTTTTTGACAGATCTCATCCCCTTTGGTGAATCAAAAAAAAAAAAAAAATTATTTTTCAGAATCAGTTATCCATTTCCAAATCATATACCCTATAGTCAACTTATATACTGTACTTTCAATATATATATATATATATAAAAATACAATTTTTAATACTATTTTCTAGTTTTATAATATACTTTTTAATGAATTTAGGTATTTTAACTGATGATTAAATAGAATTTACGCTCGATTTTATGTTAACAATGATCACATGTTTGCCTCATTGGAAGTTTGTCAAACCGTAAATTTTGCTGAAAAATCAAATAAATTAAAATTTTGTATATAAAATCAAGTTTGAAGAACTTTTTATTTGAGTTTTAATGTAATTTTACATAAAAATTTCCCATAAAACAATTTATAACGG
>NW_019384451.1:1210675-1212727 GCF_000671375.1 Centruroides sculpturatus | reverse complement strand
GGGATTAGGGTTTTGTACCTCAAAGTCAATAAATTTATTTTTGCCGACCAAAGGTCCGATACTTTTTGAACAGACCTTGTATGTCTGGACATGGTGGTGGGTACTTCCAACAATTTCTATGACGTATTCTTATTTGTCATGGATGAAGACATGTTTCATATGTTGTTCAAATGTGACTGTGCAATCATGAGTTATTGAACAGAATAAGTGTTCAGTCCTGAGTGAATTATTCTGTATTTGATAGTGACCATAAAATGCAAGGTTTGTATTCTTTGCAAGCTGAAGATGATCATAAATCAGAACTGGTTTCATATTTTGCAGAGTCTAATGCAAAAGTAAATGCAGGCTTTTTTCAAGATATCAGGTATTGAGCATTAACCAATTACAAAACTCCTAAGTCCATTAAACTATGAGCCTGTGCAAGCGTACACATTGTACATCTCTGAAGCAAGTTCTACATAAAATGAAAAACTGTTTTTTACCAAGTTGAGAATTATCAGAGTGGCAAAATTCAATTCTACATAATACATACTAATTAAGTTTTTATAATGTCTTGATTTTTATAAAGCTCTTTCTGCTGTAGGTACTGAGAATATTTTTAATTCTGCCTTCCATATCCAAGACCAGCATTTGGGCACATGTCCCCTTTTTATCTTTGTCACCCTTTTCATAATCCAAACAACAGGAAATTTGTGACATCTAGCCTATTCTGCAAATATAAAAGAAACTAATGAACAATATTTGTCCATTGACCCATGCAATTTTCATTTTATGTTGACCAATACTCCATTCATTGTTTTCAAGGCCAAGCTAGGGCCTGAGTGTAACCAGCACCATCTTGTGGGAGCACTGATCCAACATTGAATCGTAGTTTGAAGCTCCTTGCATAATGTAGGATGTTGCTTTTTTATAGCTTATGCCTCCCTTTTTCAGTCTGCAGGTGCTGCTGTCCAGGACAGACCACTCCTAAAAATTTGTCAAGGTTCCTGTCCTGGCCTCTACCTGGGTCTTTGGAGCAGTAGGCCAAAGTCTTTACCATTTTAGCTATCCAACTATCTGTATGAATTAAATTGAAATTTAATTAGTGATATTATATTTACCGCAATGCTATAATTATTAAAATAGATTCACTCTACAATGTAAAAAACACTTAATAATTTGTTGTCACAGAATTTGTTTTAAGCTGTGTGAAACTTCATTCAGTTTAATATCTTAGATGTCCACAAAATTCATTATTGCACTTTTTTATATATTTTATATAAAGATAATTTGTTACTTTTTCAAGTACTTATAAAACATTGAATTAAAATAATTTTTTATACAAAAATATCATCATCTATAATAAAATTTATATAGCTGGAATGTTGACTGAAATTGGAGACAGAATTTATCCAAAATTAAGGGTTGAAGAAATCTTTTTATTATAAAATGTTTTATGAATTCTTTATAAGAAATATCTATTTCCAAATTTAACGATTAAATTTTAAAAAATAATAGATCTTTATACTGATTCAGATAATACTGGCAAAAGGGCACAATTCTAGGACCGAATGACGCGGTTGGGACTTTAACAGAGCTGTAGAGCATATCGAGAGGAACAAAAAAGTCAAAGGAACCATGCCCGTACGGGCGACCCTTCGCGAGATATAGGCCCCCCCAAAAATGCCGCTAATTAGGCAACGCTTTCTCCGCCGCCACCGCTCTATACCGAGCGCGCTTCTATTTCCCTATCTCTAACACATTGTAACTGACGACGGAAAAGGCCAACAAAACAGATTCTACACTCACCTTCGGCAGAGTCTCCTCCTCTCGCTACCCGACGACGACTGGCCCGTTTCCGATCTTGTTTAGGCGAGGACGGGGTAAGACCGCCGGTCACCGCTGCCGCTTCCTCCTCCTCGGCTATGTCCAGGAGGTCGACGACGACGAAGATGGGATCGCCCGATGTTATTCGAACAATCGCATATAATCCAGGGTTCGGGTACAAGTATCCTTCGGTAATTAATTGGTAATAATTATGTTAATTTATTAGAATAGGTTAGGTTAGGTTAG
>NW_019384451.1:1202876-1210123 GCF_000671375.1 Centruroides sculpturatus | reverse complement strand
CAATGTTGCCACGCCGATTTGCTTGCCATCGGTAGATTCATTAGGCAATTTTCGGTAGATTTCGGTAATTTTTCGGTAAATCGACTTTTTGTGGCAGAAAGCAGGTTGCACATAAACAATAACATTCTTTTTCGTCATTTTATTATACACTATAAAACAATAAAAAACAAAAAACTAACACAGAACACTTACGTAAAAAAATAATAATTTACTAATTAAGTAGGTACATTTTGTCTTATTTTTCTAACAAAATACAGTATTACCTTTTATTTTTCGGATATTAATAATAATTATTATTATTCAATATCTTCCGTTTGTATGTTTTTAACACTGTTTCTTATTTTTGAAATTAAATTATCTTTTACAGGAAAATCGTAACAGTAATTTTTATCCAATTAATTGTTTAGTAAGAAGTAAGCCAGTGATTGTTTCAGAGCTCAGTTTATTTCCGTGTTTCGTGTTTAACAGATTTATTTACGAAAATATTCTTTCTACATTAGCTGAAGAATGGAGCATTTACAAGATATTCTCAACAAAACGAGACAGAATCTTTGCAATAAAGTCTCTTACAATATATAAGAAATAAAGGTACAAAAAATGTTTTATTGAGAATTTTTAGATGCATTGAAAATAAAAATTTCTTTCTTGAATTATCGTAAACTTTTCGGTAGATTTGGTGCTTCAATCGGTAGATCGATCCCAAATTCGGTAGACGTGGCAACATTGGTGGAAGCGCCGCTTTCCTTGTATTTTCTGAAAAATAAATACATATTAATTTTAATTATATGAAAATAATCGCACAATATTTTATTATAACCGCATTATGTATATTATTTATTTTCCTTAATTTTACGATTTATGTATCCGTTGTCATAAAAATTTGTCTTCCGACTTTTTCCCAAGACTACAAATATTCGAGTACAAAGTAACTGGTTTTGACTTATTTCTACCTAAGAAGTAGTTAAATAATTAATTAAGCGATTAGGGAATTGGGGACACAAATAAAACCCTGCTGAAAAAGCCGGAATTTTACTTAAACAAAAGCTTAACCAAGTACAGTGTGGACTGATTTCTTCGTAATATTAGATGTAATAAAGAGAAATTTTTCCAGTTCAATGAAAGTGACTAAAAGTTGTAAATTTTGGAAATTTCCGTGGACTCCTGGTCGTAAAAAGAATTAGTTAGAAAACAAATGACTATTAAGTTTAACAAATTTGGATTTTTACAGCTATGGTGAGAAACGTTTAAAATTTACAACAACCCTGTCACGTCCTTTGGGATATACTAGTGATGCCACAAAAGAGGCATTTGACATTAACCGGTGTCAGCACCCTCGGGATTTGGCATGCATGCATGCATGCACGCACCGCACACCTACCAAGACCGTCTCTGATTCCATCCACGAGCCACTGGGGTAGGGAGCAATTTTAACTAAATGGATTCTTTTAATATTTAAAAAGTAAATAATATTTTATGTTATTTTTACGTACGTTTCTTCACAAAACTATACTTAATTATAATTTTCTTTAAAAGTATATTCATACAATTGAATATTTTGTACCAGGTATGTATAATTGTATATCCACACATTTTAACAAGTAAGTTTTTATAATTTTATTTTTAATTCTAGCCGTTATATTATGGCTAGCAATTTAGAATGTAATTGTGATATTGAAAATTTATTTTAAAAAAGTTTTGGCTTGAGACCATATAATGAAAAAGAAAACATCATTAATTAATTAATTAAAAGAGAAAGACCAATGCCTAAATTAAATATGTCAACAAAAAAATTTGTTCGACATTTTTACGATAAAATTTATGCATTTTCAGTTTGCAGGGGATTGTTATAGGGTGATCCTTTATCTCCTTATTTATTTAATTTTTATCTATTTGATTTGAATGATTGTTTTACGAATGAAAACGAAGGTATATATATTGACAACATTTGTATTCATTCATTATCCTATGCAGATGATATAGTCATTGTTGTTCCTTCTGCAGTTGCTCTTCGACGTAAAATTTTACAAATAACTGAATATTTAAACAAGTTGAAGGTTAAAATTAATCCTAATAAATCTGAGGTCATGATTTTCAGAAACGGAAATAAAATGTCCAAAAAAGTCATGTCTTTCTATATTCATGAAGAAAAATTAAATATTGTCAACGAAAAGAAGTTTTTAGGTCTTATATGGACCTTTAATTTGTCTTTTGAGAAACACTACAAATATATTATGGTTAAATCTAGAAATCTTTTGAATAATTTGATAATTTTGTTTTCTAAAGCAAAAATTAGAAATAATAAGATTCATTTTAAACTGTTTAATTCTATAGTGCTAAATGCCTTGTTATATGCTGTTCCTATTTGGTCTCTTAACAAATTTAATAATTTTGAAAAACTTCAGAACATATTCATACGTAAGTTATATCAATTGGAATTTAATACGCCAGGGAGCGTTCTTCGATTGGAATTCAAGAGATATAAAATAAATACGATCTTATTTAAAAGGTCGCGACCATCTCCGACCTTTCGCCCCTTGGATATACCATCACGCCTCGTCTCGCCACACAGAAACCCTATTGGCTAGACTTCGAACAGATACGGCCCCCCTGAACAACTTCCTCTATTCTCGACGCCAAAGCGCCTCGCCAGATTGCCTCCACTGTGGCTCGCCAGAAACTTTCGCACACTATTGGCTTGTCTGCCCGAAATACACATTGGCCCGCCAAGAGCTAGGCCGTCTTTTAACCTTGGACCTCACGATCGTTCGTACCTTAACTCCGATATACTGGCCTCATACCGACCTTCCTCCCCGTCAACATATCGAAATCTTGGAGCGTTTCGTTCACCGCACCAACCGCTTTACGTAAATTCCAAGCGGAGTACCTGTAATTCGGAGAAAAAGCCAATAGGCTAGTGTCTCCATATTAATAAGATAGAAAGAAAGAAAGCATGCTTGAAATTGTTACATAAGATAATTAACACAGATGATCTGTCTAATAGGCTTATACTATTGTTATATAACAGATCTCAGAAGATAAATACAAATCGGAATTGGATAGCTCAACTGTCTTATATATTTAATAATTATGGATTTTCTGTTGAACTGGTTTTTGACTATCTCAGAAATAATAATCAATATATGAATCAATTAATGCAAAGTGCTATAGAACGTTCCATAGTTCAAGACACTGAGGATGTTCGCATGAGAAGTAAGAAATATTACTATAACTTCCTCTTTAACTATCCGTTTATTAACAATTACATTTTTACGAACTTAACTTTTCAAGTCAAAAAAATTTTTACCCAGATGAGACTGAATCAAAGAGGATTAATGTTAGAAGGTAAATATCTAGAATATGGCCATTCTTCTTGTCCAAACTGTGAAAAACTATTGTAAAAAATTCATTTATTTTACGGCTGTGATTTTGATAAAGATCAAGACTCTGAGATCACTGAAGATCAAAATGTCAACCAAAGTTCAGTGAGCTATATGTATGACAAGTTTAATCAGGCTACCACTAACGAAATTTTTAATTTCTATAATGGTGTTAAAAGACTTTTTAATGTAAAATCTTAATATTAGTTGTTATCTTAAATTGTAGACATGTTTAATTCTTTGTAATCGAATATTTGTTTTATTTATAATAAACATTATGCACCCCCTTGTAACAGGCGACAGCTATTATGTTAATAAACTGATTATGATTATGATATGATAAAATTTATGAAGACAAAATGGCTTTGTGGATGAATAAAAAAAGTAAAAATTGTTTTGTTGGCCTTGCCTATTATTTTCAAATGAAATTAATGTGTGGAATAAGAATGGCTTTGACGATTTAAATAATTTGAGTAAAGCTGGCAAAAGACGAAAATCGTAAATTTCACGTCGATTCTCTCATAAAATTGAAGCAATTTGGAAATCAAAATAGAATAGAGTTTAACATTAGTTCACAATATAAAATGAATATTGAAAATTATAACAAGATAGTTACTGCTAATAGTATTTAAATTAGTATTTAATATTTATTATTTAATTTTATTTAAATAATATTTAAATTAGTAGATGTTGTCAAAGCAAGAATTGGCATTTAGAGGGCATGGGGAATCTATTAAATCTAATATAACAGAGGTAAACTTGCTTATTTATTAAGTTATTTTAATTTATTAATTAAAAATACATTTAAAGAAGTCTACGGTTTTACTGGCTTATCGAACAAACGAATACGAATGGACCCTAGATCATCACTGGGTGCGTTTACTTCTGAGTTAGCAGTGCTAATTCTGATAACCGGATGTGACGTCATTAGCACGTGTATTCGTGCTTGCTTGTCCAATTCGAAAGTGAACACATACGCTAACAAGAAATATGGCTGGAAACCGCCATATTTCTTGTTAGCGTATGTGTTCACTTTCGAATTGGACAAGCAAGCACGAATACACGTGCTAATGACGTCACATCCGGTTATCAGAATTAGCACTGCTAACTCAGAAATAAACGCACCCACTGACTGACTGTCCCTGGAAGTCGGCTTCTTACAAAAACACAGCTTCCCTATCATCAAATGTCACGGCACGCCACTGTTGAACACTAGTCTAAATTTACACATTTGAGCATTGTAATTTGAATGGAAGAATCCATCAACTGTAAGAGGTGTGTTTGTATAATTTCCTAAGTGAACACTGATATTTTACCCGTCTTTGCTTAAGCAACAGCCCCCAACCAAAGAATTTAGTGATGTGAGAAAACAAATTATTAAGCTATTACAAGAGGGAAAAACCAAAAAGAAGTAGCCATGTGAATTATTGTCTTTAAGAACTGTAAATTACAACTTTGCAAAAGTTTAAAGATACAGGAGATGCAAAACCAGCAAGGCTCAAGATTACCTATAAAAAAATGTTTAAAAAGTCAAAAAATGTCTTCTAAGCAATCAAATGCAGAATGGAAGAAAACTAAAACAAATGTTTGTGGTAAAACAGTAAGAAATAGACAATGACACGGGATTTTCATTTGAAAAGCCAAAACAAAACCCTTTCCTACCAAGGAACAAAAAATCGTTTAAAACGGGCACGACAAAAGTTGGACTGTAAAGATAGAAAAACGTTATTTTCACAGATGATAGTCGTTTGTGGGTTGGATGTGGTGGTGATGCAGGAAAATTTGGAGAAGTGCAGATGAGAAATTTAAAATTTTAATTAATTAAAGAAGATTATCTGAATAGAAACACTTTCCAACAAATTTAATGATTTGGGACTGCATGTCAGCTATTGGATCTGAAACAAAACGGATCTATGGGGGAACACGCGTAAATTTTGATCTATCGACCCAGAAGTTTCGCCAGCTCCTCACTGATAACGAGAAAAGCTTAAGTGTAAAATTTGAGCTTTCTTGATCCAATAGTTTTTTCTTTAGGAGCATCTGCAGGATGAAGAAACTACAGCTTTTTTGGTGATTTTTGCACTTTTCGATTGCTTATATTTCAGAAATCCGTTTATAGAAAATCCTAAAATTTTGTACACTATCTAAGAAAACAATTATCTTTCGAACGAGATATTCGGAAGTGCATTAAGACCCCGCTTAACGCTGATTCGATATAATGCGATCTGCTCGAAGCATAAAAAAACAGGTCAAAATTTACGGCGATTCAGATTATCGCGGCATTTCATTGATTCGTATATAATACGATTATTTACGAACACGAACCAATCAGCGAAAGGTGGGTAATTCGTCCTAGGGTTGTACTTTCCTTAAATCTATGTTTTGTGCAATTTTGGAAAAAATATAACCCGTGGATGCCTTAGGCAATATCGACTTCACTTGGCAAGAATTAACTGATAAATGCACGAACGGAGTATGGAAGAAGTTATGGCTGAAGGTATCCAAGAATTCTCAACGAGAAGAGCCTATTGCTGTATCGTTAAGTTGACCAAATTGTCAACCTAATCGATACAGCAGTACTAGGAGATATAAACGAGCAGGATATTGAGAGTTACTGCAAGTTTCTGGTGAGATCCTTACCAACGACGACCTTCAAAAACTGACAGAACAAGTAATCCATGTAGAACTGGAATATAGTGATTCTGAAAACGAAGAATCCAAAGAATTTCTGTACAGATTTTCTTAGTAAAAGTTTGGAAACGATAACCGAAATCGTTGATCAAATTGTAGCGAATGATCTAGATTTTGAAAGGAGTGCAAAAGCAAAATGATGCGTTTTGGATGCGATCTCCTGCTACTGACATTTGCTTAAGGGAAGAAAAAACATCGACAAATGAAACTACACGACTTTATCGCAAAAAACGAAACCAGTAGGACCTTCGTCATAAAAAATGAACTTTATATTTCTGTGTACATATGTTTGTGTGTTATTTAACTTAATGTATATTATGCAAATAATATAAAAGTAACTTAAAGTAAAATCTGTTTATTTTTGGTCGAGTGTTTCCCTTTCCCTATTTACTCGATGTCAAAATGACCTCGTTTAGCGCTTTGGAACGCATCCATAATAATAATAATAATTCATCCATATTCCGAAACCGTGTTGTATCTTTATATCTGTTTAAAAACTGCAATGTAGCACAGTAATCAACACATGGCATAACTCATTCATTTATTCCAGCTTTTGTTGAGACGCGTTTCTATACACGTTTCGGGCTCCGTTTTTGCCCCTCCTCAGTCAACTAAAACATATAAAAACCAATTATATACATATTATAACCCGACATATGAATTAAAACCGCAAAAATAAAAGTATATTTCTTTGGTATATACAAGTAAGACGCAACATACCATTTTTTAAAAAATTCCTTCTCTGTATGTATTTTTTTCCCGAACGGGAATCTTACTCTATATACTTGATTATTTCAGATACCAGGTTGAATATTTAATCTCACTTCTTCACGCTTCAGACATAGACTGTCTTATTTAAATTCTACTATACTTTGAAGACTATAAAAAAACAACACCATTAGTGTACTCAACATGTAGGTATTAACAATATACAGGATTTTTTCTCTTACATACTCAGTCACAGTAGAGTTCTTGAGGTGTCACAAAGGATTATGATGGACATGTGGTAAAGTTCTTCTTTTTCTTTATGTTCTTTATAATTATTCTGTCCTTATCTTCTTTGTATCTTATTCGTTAGTGTTGGAATATTAATACCATTTTATGTACAATTAATATTAAGGTTTCTTTCTATTAATAGTTTACTATTATAACATAAAGGTAAATAGTTCTTACCTAAAC
>NW_019384451.1:1190904-1200343 GCF_000671375.1 Centruroides sculpturatus | reverse complement strand
ATTTTACGTTTTTGATACTAAATTAACATCTGAAGTATAATTTTTTATTGTTTTTATATTTTTCAATATATTTATTTTGTTTGTACAAAATAAAAAAATAATTTTTAACGATACAATAGTCTTTGTTAGGTTTAACATCGACGAAAATTCAACGTAAAGCGACACGCAACGGAGAAAAATTTCGACATCGGATACGTTAAACTATTTTTTCGTACGTAAATCAGTTATCCGAAATATCAGTTATCCGGACAACCCCAGTCCCCAATTGATTCGGAAAATCGACGCTCTACTGTATTTGAATGGGACCTACTATGAGAAACCCCTCTGTGGGCGGGTTAAAAGTTATGTCATCAGTGAAAAGTTCTAAGAATGTCGAGAAAACGGTAAGTCCTGACAACGTAGATGGGTCGAAATCTTTAAAATATTTCACAGATAAACATGTATCTTTTAAAACCATTTTAAAAATTGTTGATTATTGCTTATGCCTCCTGGATCTAATGCCTACAATGAATTGGTATTTTCGTTAGTAAACAAATGAGTGAAAAAAATCAACACATTGGAAACATTTATACCAAGTGCAAGCAACTTAGAGATGAATTGTATACAGTTTTATGAATGCTTGTAAACGCTATGTATATGCTTATATTTTATAATAAAACTTATGCTTTTTAGTTTTAGAGAAAAGAACCCAACCTGCTTTTTACTGTCCCGGCTGTTGAGTACTGTACAGTACATAAAGGAAAGTACAGTAGACCCCCCCTATAACGCTTAGATACGTTCCACGCTAACCGAAAATTACGTTGTAGGAACGATTAAATACATGAGCCAATCGCAGCCCGATAGGTGGGAACTTTACGGACTAAGGCTGTTCGAAAGGTTTTCTTCTATAAAATTAACCGATTCTAGACTAATTCGACTCAACATTTCCAAAACACGTATAATTTTTTGGGAGTAATCCGTATAAACTATGCTATAAACAAAAAATTATAGGATTACTTACCGAGTGTGTACCGTTCGACTACGCCCGTTGTTCAAAGCTTGTCTTCGTCGCGGAACAGCACACGAAACGGCGGCCGCGATATCTGATAAATAATTTATCGCAGAAAGATAACTTGACCTTTGGAGACATCATTAATATAAATAATTTTTATGGCCGTTGAATAAGAAGTGTTTCTTTCACAAGAAATGTATAAAATTAGTGCTGTATTAGACTTACGGTACCTAATTTACATACTGTGCAGACGATAATAAACTCAACTTACTAGCCTAAAATCTCCGTAGCGTGTTGCCAGGCGGCAGAAAGCATATATATAATTATAATAAAGTTACAATAAATTAAGTTAATATATAATTATATATACAGTACCTAATTTATATATAATTAATATATAATTATATGTACAGTACCTAATTTATATATAATTTATATATAATACTAAACAGACGATAGCAAACTCAATTTAGCCGCTCCGTAGCGTGGCGCAGGGTCGGAGGAAAGTAGTTCGGCTGCTCATCCACTATTGGTCCAGACTCTATCAATCTTCTCGCGAAACGACGTTATAGGAGGTATTTTATACGAAAGTTTCTACAATTTTTTCGCTACGTTATAGGAATTGTCGTTATAGGAACGTACGTTATAGGGGGGTCGACTGTATTGGAATCGTGTCAGATTTGACCCTCCAAGTTTTTTGTAAATCTCCATGTTTTGAGACCACGTGAATCCAAAAATATCTAACAAAGGAAGTTGCGTAACTTATTTGCTGTTAGGAGTTATTAAAAAAAGGCAAAAATGAAATTGTGGCGCCATCTATTATCAGGTTTTGTTAAAATTTTCTTCTAATTGAGATGGGTTGACGATAATTGCAGAGCCCAAACGGTTAGGAGTTGAAATTTGGTACACAGAGTACACCATGAGAATGCACTAAGAAGGAATTTTTGAAAATCCCCCCGCGGGGCGTTACTTTAAATGAATTTTTATAAATTGTTTATGATGAAATACTTGTATAAATAAAATGTGTGTTTATATTTATGACGATGGAATTTAAATAAAATACAAATTTTTCGAAAATTTTCAATAATAACAAATAAAAGTATTTTATATGCTAAATTGAATCGTTTCTTTCAATTGACTAATTATATTAAGTACGCTTTCAGCCCCATCTAAAAATATTTAGAACATTTAATTGTAAAATTTTTTATTAGAAAAAAAGTCTATAAAATGTATGATATGCATACTATACGTGTAATAGTTTAACTTCCTTGATTAAGGAAAAAAGTTTAGTAACTTTTATATAAATCTAAATAAAACATTAACTGTTCAAAAACATCAGCAATATTAATTTTTAACATTTTTAACCTTTAATATAATTAAATAAAAATATTGCACGAAGAAGACGAAAAAGACTCGTTTTATAAGTGTACTTTGGAGTGTTGATTCTAATCGTTTCGTTTAAGCTAGGCTCCTCCTAATGCTTGTCAGCACGACGAGGGCAAATACTCTATAATTTACTCTGGTTCGACTGTACTATTTTAAAATCGCTAACAAGAAATAATAAAACTAATGAATTCACGTGTACAAATAAAAATTAATTAAATTTCTACGTTTATAAATGGTGAGATATTTTTTGAATAGTAATTTTATTTAATGATAGAAAGTAGATAGCGATCTACCAGTCGATTAATATTTACATCAAGTCCTTTTTTGCAAACAATACCGTGTTATTTGTATTGTCTATGCTGTATATTCAAGGATGCAAGCATACTTTTTAACCTTGAAATCACAAATAAAAGAACGAAAAAAATTGAAATAACGAATAAAAACTAATTTAAAGCATTTATAGATAATTTAATCTATGTTTGTGGCTGTGTTAGAATTTATTTTAAAAAAAGGCAGAGGAATATGATATTTAGTGAGCATCTTACTCCTTATGGGACTAATTGTTTACAATTGAAAAATCAATTGAAAGGTTGCAGGCGATATCTGACGAATCGAATTATAATCAAACTAGTAAAAACACGTGATTGACGCACGCACTGTAACATGATAATTTCGTTTTAGTTCTTTAGTTATAAACTATAACTGGAAGCTATAAACCGAATTTACATTGTTAAAAAGGTAATTTTGTGTGTTCATTATTAATAATTGATAGTATAATGGAGTAATTTATGGTAGAACTTTTAAGTATTTTGTATAAATTAGTGACCTAAACACATTTAATTTAAAAACATAATTAAATACACTTTAAAAAATAAAATTAATTTAATCTTTTATTTATAATTGAGCCGTTGATTTTGAAAGTGGGGCAAGTCCATTTTATGTTTTTGCTGGATATTTAATGGTTTGCATTTCAATGAGTAAAAATATTTGTTAGCAGTAATAGACTTGTTTTATATTTTTTTGGTTTTATTCCATGTAAATTTAATATGCAATAATGGTTATCCATGTTAGGTGAAAAAAATCATGGTTTTGGTATACGCCAATGGATTTGCCTCACTTTCAAAAGCAATGATTTGTTGAAAACCTTGCTTTTCTTTGAATGGAATATAGTTATAACAACAAAAAATTGAATCTTTTATTTATTTACTTATTTATTTTATTTCAACATTTCATACCTTTTTGAGAAGCTACAATGAAACAAAAAATAAATTTAATTTTATAGGAAAAAGTGGAGAAAATAATAAAAACTATTTAGTAATAAGTTGCATGCATATAATTATATTTTTTAGTTTAGATGGTGCAGATTTTTAAAGTATTCATGACAAATGGGTGGTACAAAGGATAATAAATCCATCATATCTTCATATTTTTCTTTAGAGAGGACTTGCTTCACTTTCAAAATCTACTCACTGTAAATATCATTGACGATATAAATTACTAGTAACAAATTTATACTGATATTAAAAGATATTTGTTGTGAATTGATTAAAAACAAAATTTATGTTAATTTGTAGTAAAAATTAGCTTTAACCATATTTTTCACAAAACGGACTTGCCCCACTTTCAAAATCAACGGCTCAATTAATTAATTAACGTTATTTTATAAATGAGTAAAATGAAAAATAAATCAAATTATTGTATAACCTAGCCTACCATTTTTTTAATGTAGCAAGTATATGAACATACACTTATTAGCCTTATATACATTATATCAGTGTTTTTCAAACTTTTTCTAATAGTGCATCCCAAACCTGGTAATTTTTTCTTGCGGTACCCCTATTTCTTTATTAATTAAAGTAACTATTGCATTGCTACATTGATAACCAAGTATTATAACAGTGCTTGGCACTATATTTCACAGTACCCCTGAAACCCATATTTAGGTACCCTGGTGTATTACTGCACTCTGGTTGAAAACCACTACACTATACACATAGTATATATTTTATATATTTACTTAATATATAGGACCAGATTTAAACTTGTGAAATGATCCTAAGCTGTTCTATATATATATTATGATTAATTAATTAATAAGTAAATTATGTGCTAAAAAATTTTAATATATATAATAGGCAAGAAAAAGATGTTATATTATAACGTTAAATTTTACTGTGGTTTTATTTTAAATTTATAATACATTACTTTTATTTTAACAGTCAAGTTAGAATTTAAAAGGATTGTTGATGAAGCAAAATTAATGATTAATATATTAATAAATCTAATTTAAAAATAATTAATAAAAAACATTAAATATAGTACTTGAAATTTTAACATATTAAAATTTCAAAGTTTTTGAAGCTAAAAAGTTGTGTAATGTTTCATTAGTTGTGGGGTACAATTGTTATATATTTAATAGAAAGAAAACAAATATTAAGGACGTTTCTACAGAGCTCTTTGGTGTTTATTTAATATTTGTTTTTTTTTCCTACATTAAAAGTAATTTGAAACATCTAAAAGTATACCTAAAAATAGTTTTTATTTATACTAACTGCCAAATAATTTTTTTGTAAAGTTTTAAAGTTTTATTTATAAAAGTTATTTAATAAAAAATATTTAGAACAATTATATTTACTTTTTATCAAAATAAAATAAAATAAAAATTGCAGGAAAATCATAATAAAATAACAATAATTCAATTAAAAAAGAAAGGAAAAATAGCATTTGTGTTTGTTCATCCATTCAAAATAATGAATTTACCTTTATACAAAATTTGTTTTCAACAATAAAAAATAAATAATTGAAAATATATTTATATTATTACAATAAAATTTCTTAAATTAATAAGTGATTAAAAGATAAAATAATTATTTATATTTTAGATAATATTTTTTACAATTTCTGTTGCAAAAATAAAGTGAGATTTTTTTTGAATGATTAACTTTACATTTCATAAAGATGCATTTTTTAATATGAATAATTTCTTTCTATTATACTTTGCATAAGAATCTTTTTAAATCAAATTAAAATGGCTTTCCTTGAAATAACTGTTTAGAAAATTCTAACGTCTTTTAACCTATTGACATTCAATTAGAAAAATGAGCATATAGACCAAACACATTAGTATTTTTCCTTCAAGAAAGCAGTTTAAATTGGATTTATGTTTAAGGAACTTCCTTAACAATAATATTTTTAAAATGAGTTTTTCTTTTTTTTTTTTTTTTAATTTTCTAAACTAGATAAACTAGATTTGTTTGATGTTTAGTTTGGAATGTCTGGAAACAAAATAGCAGGCCATCCAATTTGGATGACTGGTAGTTTGCTTCAGGTACTTTTTGATTGATGCTCATATATATCTGGTATTTTTTATTAAAATGAAAGGATAACTCTAATTGAAATTCAAAAATTGGAGAGATTTTAAAGAAAACACATATAGAAAAAGAAAAATACTGATAATTAATCTATTTACTACAATTTCTACATTCTTCTGTAACAAAATTATGAAATTGTATTCATTTCTTATAGTAATAGGAATGAAGTATTTTTTTATAGAATTTGTCATCTCTTTTTTTTTATGTATAAAAAATAAGCAAAAAGATATCTGAAGAAATTTACCTATATTATATTATATCTGTAGAAATTCAGATTTGCATAAGAATTATGTGGGAAAATAATTGGGTAGAAAATGAACACCTTCTGATTTAATAATGTATACTTGTTTATTATTGATATTGAAAATGGAAAAAGTACAATAAATAATAATAAACTAAACTTTGACAGAAAACTTGCCTTAACACTTTTGTTGACATTTATGCATTCTGCACTTGATTCATCTTGCCTATGTTTGTCTCTCACTGGATTGTCATGTCCTCTATATCTTTGCAGGGAAACTCTTGAAAAATTGTAATAAAAATCAGGCAAAAAAGTGTATCAAAATAAAAAAAATGTGTATGCTGTTCCAGATGAATGAAGTTCAATACATAATAATGCTGTTAATACTTCATCGGAGTCTGTTCCTTTAGTCATTCTTCACCCTTTTCAAGTAGGGAATCCACTTTCATATTCAACAAAATGCACAGAAAGAGTCAACAGTAAATCTATTAATTGCAAAATATTTTTATGGTGCTTTTTGTATTTTCCATTAATTACAGGTCATGAAACATTTGTAACTAGAGAAAAATCTGAATAAATGCTTTCATTAAGGAATGCAAATTTGTTATAGCGATACCTATCCACTTCAATAGCTTCAATCTAACTGCTAACTGCGTGGAAAAGTGACAAGTAAAAATCTGTAATTGTTTGGGCATTATTAATATCAAACAATTCCTCTCACAGTTGGCCAACATAAAAAATTCTGTGTTTACACCGATTTCATAATGTTCTGATTTGTATCTACATGGTGCCTGCTCAGGCATTTATGTCGCCCCGGACAAAAAGACAAATTTCTGCCCCTTAAATTTATATAGAGAGAAATATGTAATAAAAAATTAACAGTCAAGTAGTACAAAACAGTAAAAATTAAAATATACCTGTACCTAGTTACAAATTGTTAACTATATGCATTTTTAATGATATTACAAAAATGTATTATTGTACTGTACAGTCAAACAAAAAACTTATATCCTATAAAAACTAAACAAAAGTACATCAACTATATTAAAATCAAAAGAAACTTTTTTCTCACTTTTAGTTCTGCAAACTTGTTTTATTAACTCTTTTAAGTTTACTTGATCGGCAGTTTCATGCACAATCGCCAAAATGGCCAAACTATTAAGATGACTTTGCATGGTAGCAGAACATAAAAAGTTTTTAATTAATTTTTATTTAGAGAAACTCCTTTTCCCCACTAGCTACAGTTATTGGTATGATAGGCAGTANTTAAGTTTACTTGATCGGCAGTTTCATGCACAATCGCCAAAATGGCCAAACTATTAAGATGACTTTGCATGGTAGCAGAACATAAAAAGTTTTTAATTAATTTTTATTTAGAGAAACTCCTTTTCCCCACTAGCTACAGTTATTGGTATGATAGGCAGTATTCTTAAGGTGACACTAAGGTTTGGGACAAAATTTAACATTGTTGCTTATGCTTTCCTTTTTGCCCAAAAGCCCTCTTTTATGGTTGTTTTCTTCAGAATTAAGGAATGCAAATTTGCTATAGTGGTAGTGTATGAAACCATTTTCATTCTTGCACTAGCTTCATGAAGTCTTAGACACTTAACTTTTAGGCAAAAATAATAAATACGAAATGTAAATTGCATGGTAATTTTAGCCACAGAAAAAAAATCGACAAATGTAAATTTCGATTAAGTAAGTATTTAACTTATAAATATTTTGCCACATTCACAACCAAAATTCCTTTAGATTTGCCACCCCGGACGAATGTCTGGGTTGTCTGCCCTAGAGCGGGCCCTGATCTACAATACCTGCAAATTGTATCTACAAATCTGAATGTGGAATGAGTAAAAATGTGTAAAAATTATTTTTTACTATTAATATTAATAAAATGCAATAAAAATCATTAATTCTACTGAGTTCAAAGCAGTTTTGAAATCTTTTGATCATCTCTGTTGCAGTAATGGATGAATTTACAATAGGCATGAAAAATAAGCTTAATGCCAAATTAAGCTTGTTTAAATAGTCAATGCACCTTTAACAGTAGGTAAAGTTTAAATAACACTAGCATTTTGACCGAATTAATGATTCATCTTTAGATGTATACAATTTTGTAGAGAATACCTTTTTACTGTATTTGTTTCTCAGGAGACACCCTGTACAAAGGGTATCTGTACCTTGTACTAAATAAATAATAGATGTATACAATTGATTAATTCAGCTGAGTAACCACAGTAGCTAGTTCATCTTTGTTTCTTAATGCCTATTAGGCAGAAAGTGTTTTAAAAAACCGAATTCAATTAATAGCAACTTTTGATCATTACAATGATTTTATTTAACAAATCTCTAGTTCATTATAAATATCTAAATATTTTATAATTAAATAAATAGGAATACTAATTTTTAATTAATTATCATAGTGGAGCTTATTTTCCATGTTAACAGAAATAATTTTCAATTATGATTAACATAATTTTCTGCTAATTCAAATCTTGTTTTAAATGATTCACATTATATCTTTTGAAAGAAATTTCATATTTGTCATATATATTTACATTTTTATTATTACTCATTATTGGATTGCAATTTGAAAAAATTGTAGAACTATAAATTCCACTATTGTCCATCTGTCTGCCTGTCTTTCTTGAGAACTGAGTTAGATAGATGAAAGACAAGACCAGGGCAGTAGGCCCTGGGTAACTATATATGATCTTCCGATGCAAACCAGAAGTCATGTTATTTCAATTCAAAAATTTTCCCCTGAAAGGTGTTAGTTAGATGACCGACACAACTGCATTGTTAAATGAAAAGTATGATGTACAGGGGCAAGCCACTACTAATTTGAGGTGAAAAGTATATATTTTAAGTTAAATACATTAAAAATATGATTAAAAATTGCAGCCCTGCATTGTGGTAATGTCACAATAAATAATTGCTTGTTAGCAATACAGGCATACCTCGACTTACGTCGTTTCGAGTTATGTCGTTCCCGATTATACGTCGTTTGTCAAAAAAGTATATGGAAAAATAAAAATCAAATAAAAATGTGGCGGACAGACGTAAAGTCGAATAAAAGTCATTTTATTCGACTTTACGTCCGCCCGCCACAAATATTGAAGTCGTAATATCACTAGAAAAATGTTTATAGCACATAAAATTATATTAAAATATATACGAATATGTTCTGTATTTACAGTACACGCATTCGTAAATTTAGAATACTTTTTTCTGTACTATATTAAAAACTAAAATTTATTTGTTTGTAAGCTTAAAATAGAGTTTTATTAACCATATATTATTAAAAATGCATTAATAAATAAAATACAGAACAGGGAATAATAATTTATGGTTTAGCCTAGTGACAAGTAGATTCGGAGACAAGTAAATTCGACTTACGTCGTTTTCCTGGAACCAATTAACGACGTAAGGCGAGGTATACCTGTATTT
>NW_019384451.1:1178051-1186381 GCF_000671375.1 Centruroides sculpturatus | reverse complement strand
AAAACACTACGTATTATATTTTAAATCTTCGCTAAAGAGGTTTGCGAAGAATCTTTTCTTGATTTTACTCACCAATTCGGTGCTTGCTTGCATTCTAGGATTTAAATTTATCTACGTAAAAAGAAGGAGTGGGGAAAGGAAGTGAAAGAAACAAACTTTTGAACTTTAACGATACGGAAGCCGTTAATGTGCAGATTATCTAGATACTCTGCAAATTACCTAGGTAATTTGAGAAATTGAACAATTTTCGCAGCTTTAACGGATCACCCTAGTTAATCTGCAGATTAGCTAGGTAATGTACACATTAATGGATTTCGAGCTTTAGCGGTAACATATATATAAATATAATTGCTTTCTATGTTACGTTACCACATGTAGATATATTGAAAACATAAACAGTATTCTTCACAAACACATACAATTATTAATTATCCTAAAGCAAGAGTAAGCTTTAAATAGTCATGCTTAGCATGTAACAGACATGGACAAATGCAACTCTTTTTGAGTTACATGTGGCTCTTGCTGAAAGTGTTAATTTCTGCTTTTTATTTTTATTTTTACAATTTTGTGAAAATATGTTTATTAAAAAAATTCAATGTTTGTTTTATATTATATTTATATTATATAATAAAATCATGGTACAGAACCGCAGTATGGAATAAAAAAGTACAGAACTGCGGCTCCCATGCATTTTTGCAAAACCTACATTTCGGCTCCCACTGAACTCTTGCTTGCTCACCTCTGCTTTATAAGTGTTTTTCAACCTGTGGGTTGCGACCCCCAGAGGGGTCACAAAGCCTTACACGGGGGTCGCGGGTAAAAAAAAAAAGACAAGTGTTTGTAGGTCCCACACTACAATAAAAAAAACCTACAATTTCATTGAGAAGGCTGGGCCTGTTTATTTTACAGTACAATTGGTTTTTCAATCGATATTTAGGTCTCAACAGAAAGAAAATTAAATACGTAGTTTTAAAATCACTGATATAGTTTTAATATGGCCCTGGGGTCGCCAAAATTTTTTAACTCGTAAAGGGGTCGCGTATTCAAGAAGGTTGAAAAACACTGCTTTATAACAATTAAAATAAAATTTAATATCTTGATAAATAATTTATATTTTTAAGATGATTAGATACTGATTTCAGTAATTATTTGATTAAAATAAAATTTTATATAGAGAAACAGCTTTAGATAAATTGATAATTTTAGTGAAATCTGTTTATCAGAATTGATTAATCTTTGTTCAAAAGCCAAAAGAGCAAAGATCAGATATTCTTTTGATTAAATTAATAATGATTAGACTATATAATGTAATTTATTTGTTACAGAAATGCAAAGAATAATTAGAAACTAATTTTAAATTTGTTATATGTAAAAATAACAATAAATCTTTTTAATTTAATGATGTTAAAGATTTATATATGTCTACGTTATTTAATGATATACAGTATTTAATTTAAAACATAATATAGTATATATTTATATATCAGCCATTTTTTTTAACTCTCTGGAAGGCATAAAGATGCTCTCTCTTTTATGCCCATTGTTGATTTGAGGAAGCCAATGATGGGGTGGTTGGATAGTGGGAGATTACTGCTCATAGTCAAGATTCAGATAAAGACTAAAACCCTAGTCCTGGTGAAGCAGGCTTATATTTTTATTATCTTTACCATTTGATTAACTGCCAAATGTTGCTTAAATAATGTGCAGAAAGCAAGTTGTCAAGATTTGAGAGATGATTTGATTACACATTTCCTCAGTCAATATGTTTTTACACACACAACAAATAGATATGAATACCAGATAACTATCATTGGGTTTGTTTCTGGCTAGAAGTATGGAATCAGTGTGGGTTTTGTGATATGACTAAAATAATCAATAAATATTTTTTAAAATTTACATTTAATCAAATTTTTTATCATGTTGTTAGGATTGGATGTTGATTGTGTGATCCTGTGTAAAAAAAGAAAAGAATAATTTTTAGGAATAAATTGTAAGTTTTAAATAGTTTGAATAGAGACTCATTCTGTTTGAAGATATGCTGATAGAATGTTTTTTTAACAAAATAACTTGAATAGAGAATGATGTTTTGTAACAAAGAGGGAACAGTTTATAAGTATATTTTTATCTTATTGCAGATGAAATATTAAATCTGTTACTTTTGGCTCCTAGCCAAAAACATGGACTCTGTAAGACTTTTTGCATAGACAAGAATATACTGTATTCTGTCTATATTGTACAACAAGTCCTCTTTTTCTTCTGTAAAAAATTATAAAGTTTTTTTATTTTTTCTTTGCTATCATTATTTCATCTATCTTATCTTTAATGTATACAAAGAATTTAATATTTATATGTATTATAATGTTTTTATTTTAGAATAATGGGTACTCAATTATTGAAAGATACTCTTGCTGCAAAAATAAGTACTAGAATTAAGGCTGCAGTTGTGGGTGCAGGTATCATTGGTGTATCAACAGCCATTCAGATATTGGAACTTGTACCTGGAGTACAAGTAACATTGATTTCAGAAGACTTTAGTCCAAACACTACTGGAGATGGTAGTGCTGGTTTTTGGTGTCCATATTTGCTAGGAGATCTACCAAAGGATACACTAAGGTATAATTTTAAATGCTATATTAATTATTTCAATATGATTTCTTGAATATAACTTTATTTTTAATTTTTTTAAGAAAATGGTGCCAAGATACATATGATTTTCTGCTTAATCTATATTTAACTCCTGAAAGTAATGATTATGGAATTGGTCTTCTTTCTGCATATTTTTTATATGAGAAACCTTTTGTACGTATTGATTTTTAATTTAAAATTTTTGTAAGAAAATACAGTGGGTGATCGGTTAACAATCTGTTCCAAGACTTTGTTTGCTATCCGAATTGTTCGTTAACTGATTATCGATTTACTGTAGATTTTTATGGGAATTTGATTAATTCATTCCGGAGACCCCAAAAATAAAAAACATATACTTTCTTACTATGTTTATATATATGTAATAATAAAAATACATATATACACAGTCTTGCATTTTTATTAGTCATGTTTTTTCCATTTGTGGGGGTTAAAGAATCTGTCTAATGTCAATTGCTTTTCTCTCTTCTTCAAGATTTTACAGAAGTAATTAATAGCATTGTAATTGTGGAGATCCCTAAGCCTATTAACTTCAACCTGGTTTGGATTCTCTTTTAGAAGAAAATATATCTTGCAGAGTTTCTTGGTGTTTTTCATTCAAGAGTTCTTAGTGTTTTTCTGTTGTCAGATTTGTTTCAGGTTCCATTATGAGCTCTTCAATGTTCTTTATTTCTCAGATGTGATTTTTGTTACTCTTTAAGCTGCTTGAGTCTTGATAATACAGTATCTTTCTTAGATAAGAGTGAACAGCAGCCTACTGCAGACCTGTTCAAGCCATACTGCCCGGCAACATCAGACATCTGCCCACTCTCTACTTTTGCTATTGTACTCTCACCTTTTGAAAATAAAAACCAATGCAAAACTTAATGAGTGCCTGCCTGACAGTCTCATGAATACTATAAAAAAATTGTTTCTGTCAGAAAAATTAAAGGCTGGAATTACAAGGAAGAGTTTCAAAGTTTGGAGGAATACTATCTGATCAGTATATACCGAGTTGAGTGTCGATGTTGACGTCTCCCACACTCCAAAAAGTTTTGAATTGTTGTCTGAAGACAAGGGAAAACCAATCAGTATTGATTATTTTATGTCGCTTCTTATTGTGTTTGTTCTGTGAGGTGTTCGTTATCCGATCATGTGTTCGTTGTCCGATCATGTGTTCGTTGTCCGAACATAAAAATTTTTAGCGAAGGTTTTCGTTATCCGATTTGTTCGTTAACTGATCACCCACTGTATAAATGAAAATTGATTGCAAAATTAGTTAAAATTTTAGTATTACAGTAGAGCGTTGTTTATCCGAAGGTCGGTTATCCGAAGGAATTCCAGTCGACAAATTTAAATTTTCGCCAGTGCTGTGGCACTGTAATCTTTGGCTATGTCTTCGGCTACTCAAATATTTTACGTTTTTGATACTAAATTAANTTTAGCCTAGTGACAAGTAGATTCGGAGACAAGTAAATTCGACTTACGTCGTTTTTCGACTTACGTCGTTTTCCTGGAACCAATTAACGACGTAAGGCGAGGTATACCTGTATAAATTTTTATGTATATACTTGTATTGGAAATGTTGCTTCGTATGACATTGATTTCATTTGTACAAATGGACTTGTTAAGAAGGGGGGATAAGACTGTTTTTAATGTTTGTTTGTTAAGTTATGGCAACACAACACTTGGGCAATCTGCCTAGGGGGATGCCTTCTGGGAGATCTTTTTAAGGGAAACTGGCCCCTATTTAGGCATTACAGATGTGGGGAAACCCCGAAAAACTCCACGTGGCCAGCCTGTCCAAACAAGGCGCAAACTCACAACAGAACTCCCAGTGTTAGGGAACAAACACCACTTGGCACTGGTGGGCGATGAGACTGTTTTAAAACTGACCTTGTAGTATTGTAATCTCTTTCCCTATTGCAGAATCATTTTATGTTTGTTTATGATTCTTTTTTATCATTTTATGATGGAATAGTGATCTGTGAACAGAATTCTCTCCAACCATAGCATTGATATCTTTATGAAATCTTAAATTTTCCTAATTTATGGACATTCACTATCTACAAACTGTGATTACTATTAATAAGTTGTATAGAAGTGAGTTACATTTTCATTAGAAAGAACTGGGTTTGCAAATTGTGCCTAATGCATGCTGAAAATTAGTGATTTTTTTTAAAAATCTAAATAGTGATTTTTAACTTTAGAGTCTTTTTCATAATTATAGAAATACTTTTCTTATTTTATCTTCCTTTGCTCTTGCTCTTGTCCTTCATTCTTTATAAAGAATACTACCCTTGTTTCCAGAATATAATTATGCAGGAACATAGGAGAGAAAATTAAAAAGAAATATCTTGTTCAAGTTTTTGTAATTGTTGAAAAGAATTTTATAAAATTAGAATTAGCTATCTGGATAAGAAAAGTAATTAGTTCCATTACTTCTCGCAGTAGATTTGTTAATAAAATATAAATAAAATTAGATGCCAAATACTATTATAAAATCTTAGCTACATATCTATCTATTGGCATTATGGAAAAAAACTTTATTTTTTAAGTACTTTCACCAATATATAAATATCCTCATCAGAGAATATCATTCATAGAGAGAACAGTTATATACTGTTGATATACTTAACAGTACTTCAACAGTTATATACTTAAGTACTTCAAAATAAATCTTTTCCTTTAATGCTGATAGACAATTGTGTGCCTAACTTTTTTATAATAGATTTGATCTGTTTTAATAAGAAAAAGATTAATGGTGATTTTTTTTAATATTCTGAATAATTCTCTTCATGCATCTGAGAAGATTAACACAAATCAAACCTTCAAACCATCTTATGTATAGTATGTGTGCATGTATATGTATATATATAAATATAAAGGTGCACTATGTTTAACTGTCTATAAGAGAGTAATGATAGAAAGTTCATACCATATGAGAGCAGGGCTGGATTTTGTTGCATGAATAAAGAAATTGTATCAGTTAATTTGTTAATGCCAAAATTGGGAAGCATAACCTGAGCTACCATTTCTATTTAGCACAAGGTTTTTATTACTACAATACAGATGTGAGATTCACAAGTTTTTGGGGTTGTTTTAACCCATTTTACTAAAAAAAAAATTCTATGTAAACATCTGCTGATAGAAAAACTATCAAACAGTTTTGGATTGGATGTCACCCCGATTGTCAGCAATCAGATGGGAAAATTGACACATAGGTTCAGAAAATGCACTGTCATTGTCAACATGGGCGATCACGTGACCTCTTTCCCATGACAAGTGAATAAAAGTGTGAGTCCCCGGAAGTTAAGGGCGATCGAACTGGAAGTTATACTTGGTAACTGTGCGCAATTTGTCTCCCAGACCTCC
The DNA here is from genome assembly GCF_000671375.1 of Centruroides sculpturatus. NCBI lineage: Eukaryota > Metazoa > Arthropoda > Arachnida > Scorpiones > Buthidae > Centruroides > Centruroides sculpturatus. The sequence goes on along the minus strand of NW_019384451.1, from coordinate 1,180,384 downwards.
CTACAATGGACCCGATCCAATGAGAGGACAAGACAGATCACGGCTATGGACTTCCCTACAGTTTGTCATATCGACGAGGACTATGATTCCTACGAAATTATCGTCGCATACTGTTCATTTCCTCATAGAGGTATTTTTTAAGGCAATTTGTGAACTCCCCCCACAACAGGAATAGGCTTAGCTAAGAGTTGCTGTTTTGCATATATTTAATATTTAATCACATCTAACCTCCTGTATGTTAACCTTAGATCTTAATAAATGCTTTGTTTAATCATTAAAAAAAACGAAAAACATTGCTTTAGAACAGATCAGATGACATTCTCTCTAAACAAACGGAGAGAAATTTTGACAATAAGATGGCAAAAGGAGAACATTTGATTGTGAAAGAGGGACAGCTGCTATTAAATGTCATCAGAAGAAACCTATGCTTGCACCTGGGAATGAACCTTTGACATGTCAATAGTCGATCACATGATCATTTTCCCAGGCACCAAGCATAAAAGATGGAGACACCGAAGTTCTGGGTGGTTGTTTCGTACAAAGTCTGAAGGATGGTGAATATAAATTAATTAGTGCCCCGAAGTAATCAACGATTAGGTGCCAAGTTCAGTGGACCTCCACGAACGGACTGTCCCGGCCCATGCCAGTCAACGAAAAAAAGACCTGCATACGATCACCAATCCTCTTCAAATTCCTCTCTCTCTCCGATCAAACAAACATCATCTAATTTGACCAATGAATATTGGGATATCTATAGATTCTTGTAAACTCTCTCTCAGTGGAAGTAGCGACAGAACTAGGTCATTAGGTCATAATGCAAGCTGATTAGAAACTTTTGTCAATCCACTCCATAGGAGTGTATTGGTAACCTCATTTAACTGCATCTAATCTTAAGTTTAGTTATATGTATTGTAGGTTTAGTGGTATCATAAACTTTCTTTTGTTAATTGCTAAATTTGTCCACCTGTCTTATTCACCCAAAAGAATACCTATCGCCATACCAACAACCTCCCCTCTTGATTTTGCCCTCCTAATACCATCCGATGACATAGAGGTCGGGTTTCAACAACCTGTGCAGTGTAAGTGGTCATTAAGGATTGACCCAGTGGCCCCCTGCTTATCACACACTGGTGTCAGGGGTGGGATTTTAACCCATGCCCTCTTATGAGGACCAGATGGGCTTGATCAAGTCCATTGAATGGAGGTCAGGGCAATCAAACTGGGAGTTATAATTGGTGATAGTGCCCAACAGGGAGACACCCTGACCTCCATTCAGTGGACTTGATCCAGCCCAAGCAGAAGACACAGGTTGGAAGACATTTCAGCGGCTCTGACTCTTCCAGGAAGCAACGATCGTTGCCTACAACTCTCCATTATGACTGAGAGGTATTATGTATGTTAGGGCTAGAACTTTGTCAACTCTCTCTTGAAATAGAAATTAGGCATGCGACAGAGCTTAGAAATTAGTCGCTATCCTTGTGAAAATAGTCAATAGAATAATTGCATTTAACCGCATAGCAATCTCTATATTATAGGGTTAGTTATAGTTAATAAACTTTTATTTTGTTATATGTTAAACCTGTTTCCCGTCACTTCAAAAAACAGACACCTCTTGACTCCCCACTCAATTTTGGCCTCTTATCAAGTTTATGCCATCCGACGACATAGAGGTCAGGTTTTAACAACCTGTGCCAATTAAGTGGCATTCAGGGAACAGCCCCTGTGCCCCCGGCTTATCTCACACAGAGAATGTCCATCAGTTCAAATATAAATTGTAATGAAATTTAAATCTTAATCGGTACTCTACTATAATTTTTGCCATTTGTATTTGTTACTCTTTAATTACTTTTTAACATGGTTCACTTTCTCAATCATCAACACTAAATTCTGGCATTAACAAATTAACTGATACATTTCCTCTATTTATGCAACTAATTCAGCCCCTGCTCTCATAAAGCACGAACTTTCTTGCATTGCTTTGCTATGGATAATTATTCATGGACATCATGTATATGTTACCGCTAAAGCTCGAAATCCGTTAATGTGCGCATTACCTAGCTAATCTGCAGATTAACTAGGGTGATCCATTAAAGCTGCGAAAATTATTCCATTTCTCAAATTACCTAGGTAATGTTCAGATTATCTAGGTAATCTGCAAATTACCTACTAGGCACTCGGTAAAGTGAAAATAAGATTTTTGCTGGAACAACAGCAACGTTTCTGTACGCTTAAATTAACATAATGTTATTTATTTAATTTTCAATATCTAAAGAATCAAGTTAATACAATCAACAAATTAGTTGATTGAATCAATCATCAATCAATTAAAAAAA